>NW_028277098.1:73476250-73776875 GCF_059951505.1 Python bivittatus | reverse complement strand
AAGCTCCATGAACTTTTTTTTTTTTTTAAAAAGGAACTGTTATTATTGTTGATAACTTTTTACAGATTGCTTTTAAAACCACTATGAGAGGATAAACCTGTTGTTAATGCTAGGGTTCTAATCTTTATTATTACAGAAAAGTCAATGGACATTTTCTTGCAGAAATGACCACATGGCAGTCATTTGCTTATTTGCCATTTAGGAGTGCTGTTTTCTAGGCAACCTGATATCTTTTTCCCTTAGTCATTGTTTACATGGCCAAAAGAAAATAAAAACACATTTCTTTTTGCATTTGCTCCAAGAAAAAAAATCCATTCTCCAATCTGGTGTCATCCAAAGGTGTTGGACTTCAATTCCTATAAACGTCGAATCAATATGCTAACAGCTGACATGAGATTGTCGGAGTTCAATGTTTTTCAATCTGGAGGGTATCAGATTGAAAAAGGTTGTTCTAATCTAAGGAAATCAGTTCTTATACCCCCCTTGACCTCATTTAACAGAAAGGTTAAGTTACTTAAACTTTTATTGGATCTGAGGAAACAAAATGAAGGAAATACTGATTTAGAGAATCATAAAGCTACCCTTGCAGTCCAAACCAATTTGACGCAATATGTGAGGAGGGAAGAATATATGAAAATCATTACCTTTGCCTTAATACAAATGCTTGTATTGCATTCAGCGGATGTTGCATGGAACATTGAAAATATTTGCTGGTTGATTAACATTAGGTATATAGCTGCAATTAAATTGGAATCAGGCATTCTAATTTCATCAGACACTGAAAACGCCTTCAATCCAGACTGAATGTATGAAGTGGATTTTAAAAAGATATGAGTTTCTATTACCTTGTGTTCACTGGATTACAATTTGGTATTTTCATCCAAAGGCTAGATTTATCACCAGTAGATTTGTCTCTCAAACTATTAAATTACATTGTGGCACTTGACAAGGATGTCCCTTGTCTCCCTGAATCTTTAATTCGCTTCTTCAACTATTGGCTTCTTTAGACAGTCTCAAGATATTAAAGACATACTGGTACTTGACATTGAATATATATTGTTCTTATATGCCAATGATATTTGGGCTATTCTTGATAATTATGCAATATCATTACCAAAACTTGTTGAGGTTATACAACAATATGGTTTATATTCTGACTATACTATTAATTGGAATAAATATAATGTATTGCCTTTGGGATATAGCATATCTGTAGATTATTGTAAGAGATTAGAATTTACAATTTATACAGATTCTATGAAAGACAGGTTTACATCTTTTTTAAAGTACTCCATAATATGTTGAATTCAATATTTCCAAATGTATTCATGCAATTTTAGTAGATAGAACTTAATGACTAAAATCCCATTAAGTTTTTGGGGTAAGATTAATGTTATTGAAATGTACAACACATTGAGATTAATGCACATTTTAAGAGAGATTCCAATGTTAATTCCTATTAGATATTTCACACAGGTAAGTAAATGACAAAATTTCTATGGCAGGCTGAAGCTCCTAGAATATCTCTGCCTAAATTGTGACCATCTTATAAGGATAGCTTGAGTTTTATTTTAATATATTTTACTTTTTAAAAAATGAAACTTATTATATTTACCTTCTTCTTTGGAGCCATTTGGAAAACAAGTTGTAATGCCTTTGAAACCTTGGCAAGTTTTAGGATCCTAAAACCCTAAGCCAGGATCTTTCTTTGAAAGCTGCCAGGTATATTTGGTTATTAATAGGTGTATACTGTACATTTTGATCCCGAATCACATTGAGAAAGTAACACTATAAGTACAACTCAAATTTGAAAATAGTGGGGATTTGAAGATGTTTCATTGGAAAGCTTGGGCTAAACCACGGTTTAATACTTTAAACCAGTTGATTTTTAATGGTTGTTTTAAAGACATAGCTAATGGAACACTTTCTATGAATTTTTCAGCAAGTAAAGTTACAAGACAAGGATCTCCACTTTCTCCGTTATTATTTGTGATTGCTTTAGAAGTATTAGCAAATACAGTTCAGAAAGATAAACAAATATAAGGCATTAAGATTCAAGGAGAGAAATATAAATTAAAATGCCACGTGGATGACGTACTGTTAACCATTATGCAACTGCAAAGTACAGTAAGACAGCTGATGAAAACAACTAAAGGTTTTGGTGAATTCTCAGGATATAAAATTAATGTACAAAAAGGATAGATAACAATGAGAAACTTATGCCAAGAAGAAGAAACCTTTGTGCAGAAAGAGTCAGGTTGCCAGTCAACAAAAACCCAATGAAATATTTGGGACTGTATTTGACTGGCAGTAACAAAGATACAGGACATGAATATAAATTACTATTGAAATATGATACCAAAACTGAACAAGTAAAAGATTGCATGATAAAGTGGATGCAAAAGTTTAAAGAAACAATTATATTACAACAATGGGAGGACTAGTGGAAAAACTCAATAAAATTTACCCCAGGCTATAATTTAAAAGGAAATTGGTACAAAATGTTTTACAGATGGTATATAACTCAGTCAATAATTGCAAAAATATATAAATCATATAATAAAAATGCTGAAAATGTTGTAATATAGAAATTTTATCATATGATGTGGTCATGTAAAAAACCCCAAAAGTACAAGAAAAAAAAATACACAAAATATTTTTAAAAAAATTAAAATCAAAGCTTGAATTGAAACCTCAGTTTTTCTACTAGGAAATGTTCCAAAACAAATAAAAGTATCACAAATTAACAAAATATATGCTGACAGCCATGAGGACAAATTTAGGCCAAGACTGGAAAAGAGACACTTGGCTGAGAATATCAGTCTGGGAAACAAAACTTGAGGAATACTCAGCAATGGCACAATTAACAGTATACATCCAGAACAGAAGTTTGATTAAATTTAAGCAAGAATGGCTCCCCTATACATCATAGGTCACACAAAAAGCCAAATGTAGGGTACGGTTTTTAAGGAGGAAATAATTGATGTAAAGACGGTAAATAGAAACAATTCCAATGTTTATAAATATTTTGAGGCCAGCTGGGTATAATGGGAGGGAGTTTAAAACTTAATATTGTTTTTACCAATTGTTCTCCTGTTGAATTATTATTTAATTTATATTTATTTTTTAAAAAGTATTGTTTCCTTTTTTCATATTTTTTCTTTTCCTTTTTTTCCTTTTCCCTTCTATTTTCCTTTACGTGATTATGTGCATTTATTTCTGGACTAGTGACAAATAGCGGTGATATCAATATTAATGTTTAGAGTTTTATATAGATTTTTAGTTTTTCTTAACTTGATGAACCTAGTTCTATACATTTAATTAATTAATTATTACATTTTAAATTTTATGATACTTGTATGTCCTTTGTTTCCTGATATTTTATTCTTCATCCGCTATATCTTTTTTCATTTTTTTCTTTTATGTAGCTATTTATTCTGTTCTTTAAATGTCTTAAACACATTTTTTTTAAAAATAAAGGTTTTGAGAGATTGCATTTTAAATTGGACTTACTTCAAATATATGCTTGGCAATATATACAGTTGAAAGATACATTAAGTAAACACAATGGCCTGGAGCTTTAGCTGCCTTTGAGTTACCTGCAATTCTAGCTTCTCTAAGATATGCTGGATTTGAAGAGAAACCATCCACTTCCACTGAGTTTTATGAAGTATTAAAATATGGAATGCAAGTTAGTATCAATTATACATTTGACCTGTGGAAGCAAGAATTGGAAAATCAATGGGTCCAGGTGTTAAAAATGTTAAATAATCTTTGTATCATTTAAAAATGAAATTAATTCATCAGAAAATGTTATGTTGGATCTATTGAACCCCCTTAAAGAATGTTTAAAAAGGAATGGCCATAAATTTCCTTGTGGCAATATAAGAAAATTGAAGGTTCTCACTCACATGATTTGATCCTTTTCTGTTATAGCTTTGTTTTGGTTTTAAATTAATACATATGTTAATTTAATTTTTAGAAAGGAATATAATTACGGATCTCAGTATGATGTTGAATTATATTTCTAAAACATGGAATTTGTCATCTCTTGAAGAGTTTGACTCTATTGAGTTTGGGGCATGGTAAAGAGGATAACTCTATGTAATTGGGCAGAAAGTCATTATCCAGATGTTAAGGAATGGATCCAGGATATGAGTTCATTATTTAATTTTTAAAAGCCTCTGTGTTCTAAAAATGAGGAGATGGCACAGAATGGTCTAGATTTAATTATTAGCATAACAATTACATTAAGTTTATATTGGTATGTATATTTATTATCTAAATCTTTATTTCTGACAGTTGGGGTGAGGGTAGGGTTTGCTTATGTTTAGTTCATTTTAATTACCATAACATATTTAGAGGGTTTTTTTTCTTAGTATAATCTCTATTTAATGCAGTCTCTTTTCTTTTATATTTCACCATTTTAACAAACAAGACTAATTTTAAAAAATGGCAGTGATCAACAGAATATACCATCAAATTCCTCTGGCCCAAAAGTTCTATACATGTTGCCAATCCAGAATTGAACATCTGCCTCATTTCTTGCTTCACTTCCTTTATATTCATTTGTGTAGGAAAAGATCCTCCTATCCTGGGCTTCTGTCATCTACATTCTGATGAGGACAAGCTGGCAGGGCTGAGCAACTCTTTCAGAAGAGGTGCTTGGGAGTGAGGAGCAGTTCAGACAAAGCATCTCTGCTTTGGAGGCTCCTCCTGGCAGCCTCCACATATCTATGCACAGCTGCTCTGTGGTGAAGAATGCAGAGACAGCCAGGAGCAGTGCCACACCAGCCTGGAAAAAGATGCAACTGCTTTGGAGATCTGAAAAGAGATCTTTCATATGGGTGTTCTGAAGCCATTTTTAAAGGATTTGCACAGTAAATATAGTAGTCTATATTTACAATAACCATCAGTATGTTTGCTTGGATACAAAGGCTGAGTCAATAATCCATGTATTGTTACACTGGCTCTTGTACCACCCATGGCATCTGACACTCATAAACCTGATTGTCAGAAATGTTAGGTCTTTCTGATCAAGAGAGTATTATCTTCCTTCTGCAACAGCTAACTTGGACAACCACTGTAAAAGTTGCCAAGTTTGTAGCAATAATTATGATTTGCAGAAGCCGGTTGATACCTTCTTCTCATTATTAATGATTTCAGGTTTGTTTTTTCTTTATGTTAAATTTTGTACTTGTGTTTTATTGTGGTCTGGGACTGTAAATAAATGATTTGATGTGATGTGATGTGATTTTATTTGAAAAGGGGCAGGGCTTCAGTCACATGATTGTGGCTACCATCTTGACGTTTTTGTATTCCCCTACCGCAGATGCCTGTTTATGTACTTGGCTTATGACAATTGATCCTAACCTTCACTTAATATGGGACATCAATTCAATGATTAATTTGAGTGTATTTTGTTTTAGCTTGTGTAACACACATTTAATAAACCTAAATTTAATTATGGGGCCCTTAGTACAGTGGGAGCATGCTGTATTATGATATAACAAAATGGATGTTCAGTGACAGCATTAATGTAGCATGCACATAGAATTCCTATACAGTAAAAAATGATGTAGGGAATGTTGATACAGATAGTCCTCATTTAGCGACTGCCTCACTTGGTGACTGTTTGTAGTTATGACAGTGATAAAAAAGTAACTTTACAACCAATCCTCACATTTATGACCTTCTCAGATCTGTAAAGCAAAGGAAAGCTGAAGTAAGATCATAAGCACAGTCGTGGTTTCACATAGCAACTGCTTCGCTTAACGGCCAAGTTGCTGGTCCCAATTGTGGTCACTAAACGAGGACTACCTATAATCAGATAATTCTCTTTCACACCCAAATGATTCAGCTTTTCCATGAAGGATGTGGGAATACTGCCCTTTCTCAGGTGTGCTGCATTAAGTGGGGGTGACAGGCACTTGAGATCAAAGGAGGGGCAGTCATCCAGAATGATGCCATCTGCTTCATCATGCAGTTGTATGCTTATTGCTTCATGAAAAATTTAATCCACAGTAAAACCAAATCCCGAAGCAGGTTCTTCCTTACATTATCAGTACTGTTTGTGCATAGTTTGATACTGGGTACCTTTCATCTTTTAGGAACAACCCACTGTGCTGTACATCCATTGCTAATGAATGCAAACATTTATTGCATGATAGAATGCCATTTAGAGGCTTTGTCAAAGGACTTTGTTTTTTTCTTTAGGTACATAAACCTGCCCCCTGAGGGTTCATCTAACATTGGTCATGCTGACCTTGATTTCTAATAACTACATTTCTGATCCATAGAACAGTTTGCTCTACTCTGTGATAGCCTTGAAATGCAAATACAAATTAAATGCAATATTAAATATTTATCTTCTTCCTATAAAATGGTACACCCCCCCCAAAAAGCTAGCTCTAATTCTGACATTAGTTCTAGAATTCCGTCTCAAAAGCACGATCAAGAATTGCCTGGTATTTGCTTATCAGCTATTCATATATCTTTGCAAAATACAAATGAAGTTTTGAAAACCTTAGCCTGATCTTTTAACCTGGCTACGAAATACTGTAACAGGAACACTGCTCTGGGTCCAAACTCAGTGCAAAAGCCTCACGCCTGACTCCATGAGGTAAGCCTTCAAGGCAGAAGTCTTTCCATTCCAATCCTGATTCCATTCTACAAGAAAGAATACAGACCATAATGTTGAGGATAGTCTCTGTTTTAAAGAATAAATCAGCAACCCAACTGGAACAAAAAGGATTTCCTCCTAAAGTATCATCAGTATTTTTAAAAAGCAGAACAGCAATACAAACAGAAACAAGCAAGAGAAGTTCAGAGATCTTTTTATCTGATTAGGGTTGCTAAGCAACAGCTTTCTCGGTCTCTATGTGTTCCTGTCACATGATTTCTATTGCCATGGAAACGACTCCCTTGATATCCATGTGCTCAGCATGTGTATTCCACTTTGCTGCTGGCTCTCAGAGAAAAGAAGGCAGTAATGCCGCATGCAATGAACTGCAAAAAATAAAAAAAAAATTAAAAAATCCAGGAGAGCAGGAGCAGAACCATTTCTTTAAAAACTGGCTACCCTTGTATTTGTAGTAGCTCAGCATAGAAAGGGAATGTGTTGGCTGCCGATTCAGGCTGGTTTCAGCATAGACTTGTACCATGATGATATAGGATCCAGGGAAAAGGTGGTGATGTTAATCTGGAGTTAATGCTAATCCAGAGTTAAACTGCTAGCTCTTCCCCCCTCCCCCCACCACCCTCATTTAGTTACTGGACCAGGGGAAAGGAAGGATGAATAAGTAACCTCAGTAATAACTTACATGTCTAGATTAATGCTCAAACTGTTCCAGGACTGTGAACCAAAGGCATATTTCTCTCAGGAAATATATACTTTTGCAGACAGATTCAACTTGGATGGCCAAGAAAGCCTCTATTAGACCTTCTACATGTGATGCCATTAGAGGACTTCCAAATTCTATAAGGTAGTGTACTTAGCCAAATTGATTTTCCTGTCCAATGTTTAATTCTACCTATCAGTAACCCAACAGTAAAGAGAAGCCAAACACTAAAACTCATACAAAATGATATGTTTCATTATTCCATGGCAAAAGAGAGTAATATTGAGCAAAGGCCATTATATACAAGCATATTTTAGAACATTTTCATTCATTATTCTAGGAGAAATCTGCCTGGTGCCACAGGCTGCAAGATGGTTCTTGACATTTAACAATTCTAAAGATGAGCTTTGATGGTTGTGAAGACAGAATAACACCGAGAATAACTAGGTCAGATGCTCATTTGGCAGTTCCGCTATTTTTCTGATGAACATATATGTTACTCCTGCTCTGCAAAGTTACACATACATATTTTTCCCATACAGCAAAAGGAGAAGGTTATCAGTGGCTACTAGTTATGATGATTTTATATTTACTATTTTCAGAATCAGATACCTCAAATTACATGTATCTTTTTCTAATGTAATATTCGTTGCATTATCATATTTTGGCACAAATTGATCAGCTGGAAAATTCATACAGAGCTTTGGTCATTTTCAACATTTTGGCTGGTTAGCATCTGAAACCATTAGTAAATTATCATGTCACTTTTACAAAAATGCAGGACTTAGACTCTGCAAGGCTTTTACCGATGGCAGTGGGTTACACTGTTGATCAGATGTTTATTCCAGACACAACTGAGAATGCCACAGCTGTCACACAGTGACAGAATTCCATTGGGACAAACAATATACGTGAAGGTGATTAGATGCAGAACTACAGAAAGCAAGCAACTTCAGCCCTCTGTGAATTAAATTTCTATTATGGAAAGTATGCAGTCTTCGGTTCTTAAAGACGCATAGGGAATTCATCGGTAGAACTCCAACATCTTGGCACTTAGATTAATGCTACTTTGTGCATCACTGGACACAAGCAAAGGCAAAACTAGGAGCTGGCTACACGGAAGGAATTCTCACCCCTTGATTTGTCAGGACAAACTACCTAATTCCTACAACACTGCAAAGATTTCTTCTTCGTGTCTTTCTGTGTAAATTAATTTGGAAAAAAATGGCTCCACACAAACAAGTCTGTCCCCAGTGATCTTTTCAGATGCTATTAACTAATCTGATTTCTAAACATTCCTAGAATTTAATTGTGTGTGCCTCTTTACAGAGCAGAATGGCTATTTAAATATCTGCAGTTGGAACGGTAGCCAGAAAGAGATAAATATTAGCCGATAGCCACTGGCAATCAAAGGATTGCAGAGCTGCACATTACATTTGCAACATTTGAGATGCAAGCCAAACTGAGTTCAATCCATGGAAGAGGAGAGGAAGCTAAAGCAGACTCCCGTCTCCTAAGAAGCTAATTTAGAAACTAACATTGCATTTGCACTCAATAAAGCATTAGTGAGATAAACAGCATCCTTCCACAAGCCAAGCAGGACAGGCAAGTCTGCAAAAGATTTACATGAAAAAAAAAGTCAGTTAAAGTAATCTTATGGAACGTTTGATTCCTGACATAATAATGTAAAGGAGATTGAGTAAAACCTGGTAGTAAAGAGTTATTCTGCTTTGCTGCAGATACATAATCTGCATGGAAAAGCCTAGGATATAAAGTGCATTGCACATAGCTTAATTGGAAAAGTATAATGTATATGAAAACAGGATTGAAGGAACTATTCATGGCCTGCAAGTACTATGGTCCACTATCAATATTTAATAGCCATGTGTAAAGCTTCTAGGTTTGGGGACAAAATAGAGTACTAAAAATCAGAGGTTCACAGAGCTCTTTTCTTTGATTGTTTGCTCTCACATCCCCAGATTACCTTCTTGGTTGCTCTTCCATTTATTGGCTTCAAGCCCCTCTGATTTAAAGTTAGACCACTTGCAGTATGAAAGATATAATGGCTCAGAAACAAAGGGACAGGTGAAGAAAAACAACAGCCATCTGCCACACAGCAGAAGCAAGATATACCTAGTAGCTAAAACCTACCTCCTACTTGTAGCTTTTCTAGTAATGAGTAGGTAATGGTTATGGGTGAGTTAATTAAACATTAACTCTGAGTCTGGCTAAGATGATGTCAAGTTATCTTCCAGCAATGAACATAAACAATTTAGATGAGTGGGAGATCAGTGGCTAAGGTTTGCATATTAGCGCTTTATACAATGTCTTGAATAAGCCACACAACTGGGAACATTTAATTTCCAGCAGCTCTAGAAAATATATTTAGAATGTTGGTTTTCTTTTCTGTTAGATGGGCATGCACAGTAACTTCCAACAGGCTTGGGTCAGACTGAGAAAGAAGTCCAAGGCATGGGGCATCCAGATGAATGGTGAGGTTATGTAGGTACCAGCAGGTTAAATTTCAGTGATTTCCAGTAAGATCTAGAGAACAAAGCAAGCAGACTGAAGTTTTGAATATAAGTCTAGGTCATTTCCTAGACCTTTGGCTCCTGCTAGAGAGGTAGGTGTAAGCTATGGCTCAGGAGGGGAAGGTGTGTTGCCCATTTTCAGCTGGTTTGCTAATTGTGTCCCTTCCTGGAATGTGTGGCCTAGCAGCATTTACCCATGCCCTCATCACATCACAGATTGACTGCTGCAGTTTATTTTTTGTGGGCCTGCCTTTGCAAACTATATTTGAAGACTATATGGAAGAAGCAGTACTGAATCCAGCAGCCTGCTTACTGGTGGGGAAAGCCACCAGCGTCATATAACACTGGTATTACAGGCTTCAAAGTGCAATTGCAGAGTGTTGCTTTTAAGCTAAAAAAGCCCTTTCTGTCTTAGAGCCTAGGTTACCTTGCTTCAGGAAGAACCAAACCACCCAGCGTGTTCGGTCCTGAGAATTCCCTCCTGCAATGAGATCAAGGAGGAATTTAGAGTATGTTATTTTTTGTACCATATCTCCTATTTGCCTTGCTTCTGGAGTTCAGATGGCACTCCCTCCCCGCTTTTAGCGTTTTGAAGGGTAATCACGACAAAGTTCTCCCACAGGGCTTTATTTATTTATTTGTCCAATTTCTATTCTGCCACAATCTATTTCACAATCCAGCCCCTTCAAATCTATGATCACTCTAGTCTGTAGATTGCATGACTTGTCATACGTTTCTGTGGTGAAATTTGAAAGCACATTGTCATTGATTCTATATTATCACTAGCATATGTTCTTGAAAATAAAAATGTGTTGGAAAAATATTGCAATTGAAAAACCAGTCTTTCTGATGCTGGAAAAAGTAATTTCATATACATGTAGGCTAAATACTTTTTTTTTTTTTTTGCAATTTTTTGCAAAACTAATTTTTGTCTCAGAGCCTGCCCACCCTGCCAAGTCTAGTGGGATGGGCAGAAACTGCTGCCCAGTGCAATCTCAACTTGAGCTCTTGTATCTAATTGCAGGGCTGGTAGTAGAATACCCTTGCCTCTTAGTATTGGGGAACTTCAATGTATTTATTGCATTCACAGATAACCGGCTGGCAACCCTGTTTCAGATGAATCTGTCCCTTCTTGGTAAGAAGGGGTTGGGGTAGTTCTCATAGGGCTGGTGTGAGCATTATGTGAAGCATCTGTCAGATAAAGTTGCTTGGATCCAGCCAGAGTTAGACTGTGGTTGTGCTAGTCCTGTGGAGATGACTGGGGCTGGGTTCAGTTTGATCCAGTTACTCCCAAGGAAGTGGACAGGGGCCTTGGGTTGTTGAGTTCCACCAACCTGGTGTTAGATACATGTCCCTCCACCTCCTGGGAGGTGACAATGTAGTTGGGTTCAGGTGGTGGTAAATGTTTTTTCGTGGGAGGAGTTCTGCATGCCTTGAAGGAGGTGGTGGTCTACCCTCTCCTGAAGGGATCATCACTGGGCCCGGCAGTTCTGGACAATTTTCACCCAGACACAGTGCCTCTTTGGGGAACGTAGTTGAGAAGGTGGTAGGCCTAGGCTCTAGAGGAAGCAGATTATCTGGATCCATTACAGCTGGGTTTCAGACTGGGATATAGTATAGAGATGGCATTGATTGTGCTTATAATTAACTAATGTAGTGTATTTATCCTTGCCCTACCTAATCTTTTAGTGGCTTTCAATGGTTTCAGTACTTCACTAGTTCTCTCTCCTTCAAGACTGGTTCCAGTTGGTGATGGTGGGGGGAAAGGTCTAGCCCTAGGCCTCTGTTTTGTGGGGTACCACAGGCTAGACTCTCTCCTCGCTCCTACTTAACATCTACATGAAACTGCTGGGTGAGTGATAATACTCACTTGTACATCTCTGCCCTTAACCGTTCAAATGATGCTGTGGAGGTGCTTCCCAGTGTCTAGAGTCTGGATGGGTCAGGATGGGGAAGAACCGGATTCAGCTCAACCCTGACAAGACTGAATGGCTCTGGGTTTTAGGACCCCCACGTCTAGTGACTTGCCATCTTTAATGCCTGGGGTTACACTTCACCCTGTTAGAATTGATACACAATCTGGGGATTCTCCTGGAGTAGTGGCTCCTGCTTGAACAGCAGTGGCAACCATGGTGAGGAAAGCCTTTGCACAGATACATCTTGTATGTCAGTTGCAGCCTTTCCTAGACTGGGAGGCACTGCTCATGGTCACTCATGCCTTAGTAATCTCCCAAGTGGCTGCCCAGTGCAATATCATCAGGATCCCTACTTGATCCTATGGCCCAGTTCTATATATACAGCCACTCATGCCATGTCACTACAAAAGCAGAGGTCTTGATCTTCACATAACCAGCCTCCATTGCTGCTACCTAGCACCAAGGCCTAACAGTGCACACCCTTTCAGACACTCATTCCAGCTGACTTAAAGCAGCATTATTCTCCATGCTTCCTCACACCAGTCTGGATGAGGAGGATGCTGGCTGAGGGTGATACTTCCATTTGATGTGTGAATTATAGAAGAACTGTTTTATGTGGGGTCATGGGTAGAGGGGAAGAAGAGTTCTATTTGTTTTTACAGATTATATATATTGAACACCAGTGTGAGTTTGTTGGAACCAGTAGTCTATAAATATGATAAATAAATTTAAAAATGTACTGTATGCTTTTTCTGGTGTAAATAACAGCTGATGTTAACTTCCAAGAAGGAAAAAATATGATATTACCATCAAGGCCACTGCTATTTTCATTGCAGTCAAATCCTGATCTCACTTAAGAGGGGGCAGCTTCCAATTATTATGGCTGGTTGCACAGTCAGCCAAATGTTTAGAATGGATTTGGCATTTTTATCCACCTATCAAGTCCTTCCCAAAGACCTGGGATAGGCAGATGCTGTTGTTTACTAATATTAAAGGTATTGTTGCAGGATGTAAGCTGTTCCAAGTAAAGCTGCTTTTTTCAAATGACTGATGGTGATTTTGTCAATGCCGATGGTCTTCAAGTGGTGCTCCAGATGTTTTGGGATTGCACCCAAGGCACCAATTACTATTGGTATTATCTTTGCTTTCTTTTGCGACAGTCCTTCTATTTCTGTTTGCAGTCTTTGTATTTTGTGATTTTCTCCAGTTCTTTCTCTTCTATTCTGCTGTCTCCAGGGATTGCAATGTCCACTATCCAGACTTTTTTCTCTTTCTTATCAACAATTGTTCAGTCTGGGGTGTTGTATGGCAGGTGTTTGTCTGTTTGAATTCTAAAGTGCCAGAGCACTTTAGCTTCTTAATTTTCTATTATTTTGTCTGTTTTGTGGTCCCACCAGTTCTTGCTTGCAGGCAAATGGTATTCATTGCAGACATACCAATGCACCGTTGTTGCCACTTTGTCATGCTGTTGTTTGTAGTCAGTCTGTGCTATCTTCTTGCAGCAGATAACTAGGTGGTCCGCTATTATTATTATTACGGTTGGACTCACAGTCAGCCAGATGTTTAGACTGGATCTGGCATTTTTATCCACCTATTGAGTCCTTCCCAAGGACCTGGGATAGGCAGATGTTGTTTGATGGTATTAAAGGTATTGTTGCAGGCTATAAGCTGTTCCATCTTGCCATGTCTCTTTTCCATTCTTCCTTTGATCTTTTTTATAGGCCAGTTTGGTTTCTTTGGTATTCAGTAAGCCTTCATGGTGTACTAGCCTCAATGCATCTTCTTCACTGTCCTTCAGATATTCTTCCAATGCCCTTTTTTCTTCTTCAGCTGTCTGGCGTACTTGTAACATTCCACACCCACCTATGCTCCTTGGTAAGTAGAGTCTGTCAATGTCTCTGCGTGGATGAAGGACATGATTCATTGTCATTATTTTTCTGGTCTTCCTTTCCAGGTCTTTTTTTTGTTTTACTACTACTATTACTACTACTACTACTACTACTACTACTACTATTATTTTGCCATCATTGTTCTTTTGTCTTGTGCTGGTTTTATATTGCTCCTTGTTTTTAAATGTTTTAACAGTTGTAAACTACCCAAAGTCACTGGGAGTCAGGTGGCATATACATTTAATAGATGATGATGATGATGATGATGATGATGAAGAAGAAGAAGAAGAAGAAGAAGAAGAAGAAGAAGAAGAAGAAGAAGAAGAAGAAGAAGAAGAAGAAGAAGAAGAAGAAGAAGAAGAAGAAGAAGAAGAAGAAGAAGAAGAAGAAGAAGAAGAAGAAGAAGAATCACTGCAAAATGGTGCCTCACAGTCCTCTCTCCCTTGTCAAACTGTGTCAGACAGTTCAGATGGATACCTTGTTTGTCTGATAGTATTGAATGTTACTGAAAGGTCTGATAGGGCAAGAAGGGCTGCGGTTTTCAATCCAGGTCCCAGCAAAGGTCATCCATCAGAGTGAATAATGAGGGGTTATGCTTCATGTATGGAATTTTCCCACTGACAATTCTGAATGTATCAATTCAAAATGCACTTCAGATGACTTGATTCAGCTAGGGACTGGGACGTGATGAAAGCATCTGTCTGCATACATGTCAGAGGTTGAGAAATGGTGCTCCAGTTGTTGCTGATTTCCCACCCCTAATCTATATTGATATCTCAGGTGACTCTGTATACCTGGCAAAAATCCATTACTGTTGTACACTGAGAAGTTCAACACTTAATGGACCCTTTGCAGTTGAGCTTCAGACCAGAGTATAGTATGGAGACGGTGTTGGTTGCACTTGTCAATGACCATGGCAGAGCCGGAATGGAGGTGGCGCATCCATCCTTGCGCTCCTTGATCTCTCAGCAGCTTTCAATACTGCCGACCAGTTTCCTTCCGGACCAACTGTGGGGGATGGGAGTGGGAGGTACTGTGTTGTAGTGGTTTAATTCCTTCCTCAATGGTCAGTTCCAGTCCATGTTGAGGGGAGAGGAGAGATTGCACCTACGGCCCTGCAGTTGGGTGCCCCAGGGTTCGACACTTCCCCCCTTCTGTTTAACATCTACATGAAACCACTGGTGAGATCATCTGTTAGTTTGGGGTTTGGTATCATCAGCATGCTGATGATACCCAGATTTACATCTACCCCGGGTTGTGCAAGGAAAGCTGTTGAGTATTGAACCAGTGTCTGGCGGCTGTTCAGATCTGGATAGGGAGGAACAGATTTCAGCTCAATCCTGCCAAGACTGAGTGGCTGTAGCTGTTTGGCCCCCTGGGTCAAAGACATCTCCATCATTGGTCTTGGATGGGGTTGTACTTCCCCATTTGGTGAGCAACTTAGGGGTCCTCCTGGACTCACAGCTACTGCTCAGCACAGTAGCAGCTGTGGCCAGGAGGGCCTTTATACAGGCACATCTTGTAGGCCAGCTTGGTCCCAGGCCTGGGGTTAACATGATATGGGTGGGTGGGCCTGTTGTGCTTTGTTTTAATGGTTGTCTGGGCTGTGTTATTTTATGCTTTTGTTTTAATTTAGTATTACATTTTGTAAGCCCCCCAGAGTCCACTAGAATGGGTGGCTATATTAAATGTAATAGTAATAACAACACTTCACATGTCTTGGCCTTGATTATATGTAAACCTCCTTGGACAAGAGAGATCCTTGGAATCAAGATGCCAGAGTGAAATTTAAAAGACTGCAAGGCTGAGCTTCTAGGCTTGTTACCTGCAATGTTTTAAAGCATCACAATTCTACACCTTCATTTCTATGGGAAAGACAATTTTTCCCCCATAGGAAAGTGAGCACATAAACTAAAGACCACCAGTTGAATACATAAGAATATCTTTAAAATTTATTTGACTAATTGTGTTACATTCAGTATCTGATGTGTTTCTTCCGGACAAGGAGTTGGCATAAATACAAACAAGCCTTTGTGCCTTCTCTAAACAAGAGATAAAATACTAGAGACAGAGGAGCACAGCTTCACATCTTTGTATTTACAGTCTACCTTTACAACTTGGTGCTAAGATTATTTACAGAAAATACAGTAAGAACAAAAGATCATGTCTTGGCAACATATAGAACTTTATACATAATTGTACATGATTTTAAGCAAATGGTATCTAGCCATCTCTTTCAAAGCACTCTTGAAACACCTCTTTAAAGATACCTTCTTATGATTGTGAACTTATCACTGAATCACGGTTGTATTTTTGTTCCCTGTTCATCTTAAACTGTAGTCCTATAATCCCCGTGCCAAATATTCGGCTGCATGACAATTGTATTCTTCCTGACTGGGAAGCAACTTCAAATATTGGGCAGTCCAATTCTCAAGGCATTCCTATCTGTTCATGACCCATTGAAGCAAATAAGATTCTGAGGATTGGAAACAAGCTTTGTTTCCTACAGCTGTGTTCCAGCTGCTCTGCATACAGATTAGCTACTTACTTCAGACATGATTCCGTTCAGCTCCCTCAAGTTCGTATGTATGTATGTATGTATGTATGTATGTGTGTGTGTGTGTGTATGTATGTGTATATATATATATATATATATATATATATATATATATATGCATGCTGTACATTAATAAACGCTTGAAAATCTGCATAAGAAAAGGGCTTTATTTTTTAAGTGAAAACTTTTTGCTGAAGGTACTAAAACATATCTTTTATATGGAAGTGCTATGAAGATTGCATTTTCTTGCTCAATTTATAGCAATATAATGATCTATTAAAAGGATGGTAACCACATCTTACGACAAAAACAGACAGGATAAATATGTGTAGCCCTAATATTATATCTCATCAAGAGACTAGAATGAAAGAGTACAAAATGAAATGATAATAGGAAACAAGCAACATTAATGGTAGGAAAGCTATCTGCTTTATAAATTTATATTCTCTTTAATTACCTTGTGGAATAGTATTCAAAATAAAATTTGGAAATGTAATTGCTACCCTGAAATTTATTTATATTAGACAACTTTCTCCAAATTACTGCCCTCCAGAAGTGTTGGATTCCCAAAATTCCCAGGATGGGATGGCCAGCAACATCTGGAAGTACATTGTATCAGCTTGGGGCAGGCTAATATAGGATGTCTGAAGTTTCATTGATCCAAAAATTAAATTTTCAGATGTGACTATTTCTGAGAGGTCTAGACAAAACATTTTATTGCAATCAACAGTTCTGCACAGAAAATAGAAAGTTACCAGTGCATTTGGAAGCCTTCTCAACTATACACAGAAAACACAACCAGCATTTGTACAAGAGGACCACATCATATGCATTATCTGAGAGAATGCAATGAAAGTAAGCCCTTATAAGTTTCTTTTAAACACTCAGTGCTGTTTGATTCAATTTCTGTTGCATATTCTGCCTTATAATTTTTATCAGCAGTATCACAAATAGGCCTCAACACCAAGACTTTTTGTGCAGTAATAAACAGATTTAAATTAGGAGGATTTATGCAAGTAGATTCAGGACAGATTGCCTACTTGAGAGCTTTTTTGAATCTACACTAAATTAAGGCTGCTTAAAGCAAATAATAAAGTCCAATCAAGCCATGGGGATAAATTCAGATGTGCAGAAGAAAAAGGAACTTGTGGGGAAAGAAAAAAAAACCCTCTTTACAAGCAGAATGTTTCTTGTGGCTTTATAGAAGAGTCTAACAGACTAAAATTTATTTTACTGAGCTATAGATCTTTAAACTTGAATGGATAGTTAAAGGCAATTTATTTTAAGTCTTGTCCTGTTTCTAATTAGTTTAAAAAACCATTGTGAATTTCTTTTACACATGTTTAATTCAAGATATTTTGACAAGTTGTTAGTAATCATATTAACTAGTGGGTTTGTCCAGAGTACATATATGATTCAAACAATTATAGCTAAGTCAGCAATTGATGCATATATGCAGACTCTCAATTGTGGTATTTTTTATGGTAGCCATGCATTGGTCATGCCATTTAATCTAGGAACAAAATGTGACTGGTCAATTTATAAAGCTAAGCAATATCTAGGCAAGTTTACAATTATTTTAGTGCTCATGCACTGGATTAACATTGGCAAGTCTTCAGTATCAAATACAATGTGCTATATAAATACCTATATACCTCAGGATCCCCACTGGCCTTGCTATTTGCTGTTCCAGTCCTGCCTTAGAACCACAAAACTTGGCAGACTTTGGAATTAGGTTTATTGTTTGTCCTTATTTTCCAAACAGGTACATTTGGACCTACCAAAATAACAATAATCACCCTGCTAATTCAATACAACCATCTTGTCCATTACTGAATCTTCTCTTAAAACTATTGTTTTTAGGGTCACTTTTCTCTTCAAAAAGGTCACAATTTAAGAAATAAAGGTTATCCCTCTTAGAAGAATATTGGGTAGCAAACAATTCTCATTACTAATTGTTAGAAACCAGCTGCAAAGTAGGTATTACACACACACACACACACACACACACACACACACAGAGTCACAGCTAGTAATTTTTTCAACTTCTCTTTTAGCAAATTGGTCCACACTTGAATGCTGTTCCTTTTTTGACATAACTTTACTATAAAGAAAAGAAAAGAAGAAAGAAAAGATTCCCACTGTTAGGTTTGTCCCAAAATGCTTTTCCTTGGAAATTTATTTCAAAAAATAACTTTTGCAGGCACTGAATGAGTACAGTTTGCCTGTTCCCCTGCCTGAAAGCATCTCCTTACATATCAATATTTAGAATGATATGAAAAGGAACCTTCATATGTATATATTTTATACATATATTTCCTTTTAATTCTATGCCATGTGCCCTGGTAAAATTGGATATAAAAAAGGAAAAGCACGAACAACTTATGAAGTGTTTTGCAACAGATTGTTGCCAGCAAGAGTAAGAGAATCAATATTCACATTTTATGATATAGACTTACTTTGCTAAACAAAATGAATTTACCATAATAATTAATTTTAGAATGGAATGGGTCTAACAATATAACACACAGATAAAGGTTTACTTGCTGGCGATGATTACTGGCCATTTGTTCATCAAAGTAAGTCAACTAAAGAGATTTTCATGTTTAAAACCAAAATATTGAATGAGCTCCCTACTAAGTATCCAAGGCATATTTAATATTACAAGTTCCTTATTCTTTTAGATTTATTCTCTAAATCAGCTTTGTTTCAATAGCAGAGAAGGAGTTACTAGACTGTTTATTACTTTAATACATAGGTGACCAGTCCTAAATATTATGGGGTTATTATGAAGTTAATCCAGTGACTTTGTGGCAAAGTGTTTAATTTTCAACTGTGGCAGCAGTGTTCTATAATGAACCAAAAATATTCTCATCTCTACTCTATTATGATGGTTGAAAAAAAAAGGAAACAAAACAAAAAGAACAAAGCACCAAATTGTGTTGGAAAATCAGGAAGTGAATTCTTGCTGGCCTAAATATCTCCTGATATATTTATTAAGAACTACATTCCACTGAATCAATAGGAACTATTTTCAAATCCAGGCTCATAGGATCTTTTTGATTGTTTACCCATGCTCCCCAAAAAGATTTGTCTCTGAAATGTTCTGGATACTCTCTGGGAAGAAATTATTTCCATTTACAACGTGTGTGGGTTAATGTTTAGATGTGTTAACAAAAGTTCTCTAAAAGCATTTCTATCCTGCCCTATGTCTACCTCAGCCATTAACTATATAATCTTCAGAGCTATACAAAGATTTTCAAGGCTTGTAGACATTACAAGAGTCTCATGCCTGGCATCTACCAAAAACTGTAGATCCTGTTAACTTCTAGTAGTACAGAACACAGCAGTCAATACAAATGAAGGAAGACCATCTTTCAACCATCATGCAACATGTATTTTGTACAAATTGGTGTTATGATGTTATTAGGCCAGGGGTGGGGGAGTACGTTGGCAAGAGTGCTCAGTTTTTGGCAGAATCATCCCTTCCAGTATTACATTCTAGTATGCTATACCTACAAGGCCCCCCCCCCAATTTTTTTAGAGAGTTGCAACTCTTCTGAAATATGTATTTAGCCCACATATGTATTTTAACAACAATTTTATGACCTCATATTAAACTTGTGTGTTCTTTATTTCCCTTGACACTAGATAGTGAATGCCTGCCAAGTCCGGCATTCAGCTGAAATGACTGAAAGTGTGACTGTGATTCTGAAATCTTTAATTTAGGTTTCAAGTAGTAGCTAATTTTCATGTATTGAGTATATAGGTGTGTTTACACATACAACACACATCCAACTGTACCAAATTCCATAACAAGGGTTTTGCTTATCTTTCAGAAAATTGTGGTGGACAGCTCAGATGTCATCAACACAGGCATATTTCAAAACTAACCACTGGACAAGGATGAACCATTTGTATTCCAAAGAAGGTATTTTTGCTTCTCTCTCAAGCCAATAGCTCAAGATTTTTATTCTGGACAGACCAGCAGAAGACAAAGACAATAACAACTTACAAAGATAAAACATTTAGCAACCAGTCCATGGCTTTGAAAGTAGAGGACAAGATCCAAATAGAATTTTCTGGTTAGATGTTAAATAAAATCATATATCCAACCTGCTTGTAAATGGGAACGCAAACCAAGCAGGCAGACACACAAATAATTTATCTAAAATAATTTGCCCTTGAGTCTAATCTGCTAGAGAAACCAAATATGAAACTTTAGGTGTTAACTCTATGCTCAGAATCGGGCTTTTTTTTTTTTTTTTCCAAACATAGGAAATCATGAGAAGTGTAGTTAATCTTCTATTTGCTATACATCCATTATATTGTCTATTAATAAATAATTATTCATTATCAAAGCTTGTCTCTCTGTAGCATCTGAAGGTGTGATGATGTGCTCAGGATTGCAGGACTGGAGCCAAAAGCAAGTCCTCTATTTTCTTGCAGTAGAAGCACAAGTCATGCTCAGAATGTGGTTTGTTTACACAAGAGGTCCATGAGTGGGAAGATTTTATTTCATTGTTGCAGACACCAAGCTGCAATTTAATTGTTCAAAGAGGGTCCTGGTCTAAGGATTACAGTTTTTAAGTCCAACCTCTTGAAAAAGAGAGGTATAAAACTCTGGTTCCAGCTGTTTGTTTCTGTATTTATTGACAATGTCAGCTATTTTCTGTTTTCGACGGACATGAGGGGGATTGTATGAGTCACTTTCCAACCTTTTTCTTCGACAAATATTTATTACTGTCTGTCTCACTAAGAACCCTTAAATAAAAAGGGAATAAAGTTAATACAGTTTATTACACTCAGGAATATAATTAAAAAAAAAGATTTTTCCTTTCATTTTTATTCTAACAATTTGAATATATAGCCAAAACATCAAACAGCAATAAACAACAGATATCATTTTATCCTATATTGTTTGTTAGATATAATGATAGATACAGGAGGCCTTGAGATGTAATATATAACTGTGGAGTAAGTTTCATACTATTACAGAATTAGCAATTTCAGTGTCTAGTTACTTCATTCTGAATGCAGACTTATCCTAGGAAAGTTTAAAAGGGCTGAAGATAAGGAACCTGTTGTCCTCTAGATACTGCTGAACCACATCATCCAGCAATCATGACTAGAGGGGAAATCCAAATCCTGGATTCTGTTTCCATACCAGCCACTGCTGGCACAGTAGACTGTAACATTGGATTATGCTCCCATTCTTGGCTGATTTCTTTCAACATTAGGAATCTGCAATATTGTAAAGAACTAAGAAGTAATGGGGATTGGGAGGAGCAGGGTCGGAAGGATGGAGGATCTGAATCCTTACTACTCCCGATTCTCACTATCCCACCAAAACAGTAATTACGTTTAGATTGCCTTGCACATCTGACTTGAGGTTGTACTATGGACTGACAGAAAGTTGAGTTTATTGGAGTACTCCAATAGATCTCTTACTGTTGGAAGTTCTCACTAACATTTTAGGAATGTTATTAGTACATATACCTGTAGCAATAGATCTGAAAAGTATGAGTACAAGTCCAACTTGATTCTCCTTTATCACTTTTTTCCACAACCCCTTAGTCAGTATTTCCCCAATACTGGGAGGAAGGAGATCCAATGTGGCACGAAAGCATTACCACCAATATACTGCTCTTTCAACCATCCCCCAATAAACTATGGTCCCCGAGAAAGCCTGGCTTCTTCACTGGAAAATTGCCTGAAAAAGAGACTTCAGCACAAGGAGAAGGAAGAATTGATAGATTTTTCAAATCAGAAGTAGTTTAGTGCTGATGTAACATTAAAGGTTACATTAATAACACACTCCATTCATAGTCCAGCAAAAAGTAAATTAGTCATCAGTTATTAATCAGAAAACGTACCTAGAGCTCTCCTGCTAGCTATCATGCCATCCAC
Organism: Python bivittatus; assembly: GCF_059951505.1. NCBI lineage: Eukaryota > Metazoa > Chordata > Lepidosauria > Squamata > Pythonidae > Python > Python bivittatus. The sequence goes on along the minus strand of NW_028277098.1, from coordinate 73,754,732 downwards.
TAGAGGGATAACCATATTGAATTTTCCAGTAGCTCCTTGTACTTTTACCCTGAATAATCCAGTATTGAGGGGATGGATGAAAATCACTGGCACTTCTTTTTCAGGAGTAGCAGATCTTAAAAACCACATAAGTTACCAAATCAATAAACATTTAAATATATAAGCAAAGCAATAGTTTTTGAAGCTTTCACTTTCTAAATAATATAAAAAGTAAAACATTATTAGCAAAGATGTCAACTATACCCTGACTTTTATTTTTCCAACCTCAGCAGGAGACCAAATGTAGACAGTATTACAAAACTGATGCCAGCTATACAGCAGATATACAGGCTGGCTTAATACCCACAAATATCAGTAGAAATGTTGGAAGTAACAGAAGCAAGCTGCAAACCTAAGAACCAGAGCTCATGTGTGGCATTGGCACAAAGTACAAAATCATTAGCAAGAGGTATTAACTGCAACAAGTTTAAGTTTCATTAGGGAATAGTTTTCTTGCCCACACCATGAAAAATATACTTGGAAATGAAGTAAACATGCTTCCACCTATACACACTTGACATGCCTATTTGTCACAATTTACTGGTTAGGACTTGATTGTGGTAATGCCTAACTCACAGATTGCATATGAACAGACTATGCCCACACAGAAACAGCTGCAGCGAAAAGGTAGAGAAATTAAGTCATACCTCAGTGAAGTGCTGCTATTTGTTGTAGTTTCTACTCCAGTGCTAGTCTCTGAAACCAAGTCAGAGAGGGGGAAATTCTCTGCAAGGCAAAGATAACAATAAATAACAATAATAAATTTTGCAATACATTTTCAAGTCCATAAAAAGTTTCAAGACAACACAGAAAAAATCTGGAAGCTAAATCAAATTTGTTATTGTAGGTAGCAGCACATAGATAATTCTGACTAATTTCAGAAAAAATAAAGAGGACTGGAATTTGGATGGGAAATTACTAGAAAATGCCAAGGCTTACATCAGATAAAGAATCACATACCTATGTCATCATAGCGTTCAACCCAAACCACATACACCTTGGTTTCAGGTCCCATTGGGGGAATAGCCCGACCTTGTGGCAACTTCTTTGATCTGGAAGTTGGACTGAGCTGTTGCAAATATATATATATAAAAAAACAAGTGTTCACCAGTTGATCAAAATTAGCAATGTGTATTCAGTTCTAAGAGTCTGAAGGAAATTAACAAATTTCAGCAACATGTAACTTATGAAACAATTCACTAACAATAAACGTCTTACTGTGAAACTAAGTACTGCCCAAGACTATATCACACACAATTGGCAATAAAAATACTGTATTTAATAAGACATTTCCCTATGATAAAAAAGTGTATTGGAAGAAGATACAACCTACATGCCAATTAATGCCATTATTATGTTAAAATTGTATGGCAAAGCAGAACAGCAGAGACTCACATCTATTAAATTCTGTTGGCTCTGCTTTCAACTGATCTTTCACAAAATTCTCACTATTTTGCTATAGATATAAAAGTCATAACTTATATTTAAAGTTCAAGTCTAAATTTATTCACACAGAATAAACTTGCCCTCTGTGAAGTACTGAGATTGTCTGTATGATTGGGAAAGAGCTCAAGTGTCAGTGCTTGCTGCTTTAGTATCCCAGGTAGGAGATCCATGTTAGAATCACTTTCTTGGTCTGAGACATTGCTTTCTAATGAATCTGCTGAAACCCAAAAGAAAGAAGTTTCTTAAAACAAGAAGTCCATCAACTCCAAATCCATTTTGAATGCCAAAAGTACTTTTCCAGACAGCTCAATTCACTTAAGAGCAGAAAAAGCCCACAATGCAATTGGGAGCCCTGCAGTTTCCCTAGTCTGCATCCAATAGCCATATCTGGTTCCATCATAACTGTGCAAATAAAATGCAAACAGAGGATTATGCGAAACTTTTAGTGATCCAGCTCAGTTTTTCTCAATTTTGACTGGAAGCAGCTTGACAGAATTTTAGGCAGAAGACTTTCCTATAACTTACTACGCAGAAACATTTCTGTATGTACTCGAACATTATGTTCTCCCCATAAGAGACTTTATATGTTATTGACATGTCACAAAACTTGAAAACAAGGTGACCTAAACATTTGTATTCCTTATTTGAACCACTTTAGGAATTTCTTTAAAATGCATTTAACACTTCACAAGAGAAGTGGGTACATATTAAAAGCTTAACAAATAATGACTTGGCAAAAGAAATGGGTGCAGACCACAGGAACGTGTATCAGTAAGCCGAAACCACCTATGGCTTTCTGCAGCAGAGAGGAAAAAATAAATCTTGTTCCAGCTTAGAGTGACAAAGTAAAAATGGATGCACCACATATTTTTGATATGCATCAAGTTCTACTGCAATGCAGGATGCAGTTCTAATATGAATGCTGAAATATTTCTCAATCAATTACAGAATCAGAGGCACATGTAGTATACTTACTTAAGGACTCCACAGGCGAAGGAACAACGAAAGCGATTTCTGTAAGAGCATCTGCATAATACAATGCCTTCCTTTGCCCATTGAAAATACTGGCTCCCATGTCTTCTGAACAGATTACTTCATCTGAGAAGAGAAAAAAAATAAAATCAAGGAAAAGCCTTTCAGCCCTGTTCTGGACTTTATTAAAAGAGCTGTGCTCTTCTAATATTTTGAAGATTAACCTACTTCCCAACCAACAGTCCCCAAATCAACAACTTGTTCTTTGGTTAACTGAAAAGATTTTATATGCTGTGTATGCTGCATCTAAAGATCTGTAGACTGGATGTACCTATTCCAACATAAGCATGAGAAGAGCAATAGTCTCAGGACACCTCATTGCTTAAATCCATGTGTGAGGAGAAGGAGCAATTCTGAGCAATTAACTGTCCCAAATCACTGCAGAATGATTATATTTGCCCTCTACAAAGAATTCTCTGCTAAGATCATTTAGTCCACCAAGATCGTGCTCAAATGGAAAAGATGGGGAAGGGGAAATGGAGTTGTTTCAGTATGTTACTCTGTCCCAAACCTAAGAAAGCACATCACCTTGCTCTGACCCCTCCTCATCGCAGACGCTGTTGATGGACCAGCTAGTTGAAACATGCCCTGTCCATCCAGGGTGCTTGCCCACATCAACAGACCATCCAAGAGATAGCAAGAACTCTAAGAAGTGTGGCTGAACATTTCTGGAAGACTCTACATTCTTCAAAATCTGGGGAGGAAAAGACCAGTATAGCAGAAAAAAGCAAAAGCTATAGAGGCAATTTCTTACTAACACTGTTGTGGAAATCAGCACTTTCTTTTGCATTTTTAGAATGTCCAGAATAGCTGCCTTGAAGTATCAAGCAATTTGGCTGGTACAGTAAATAAGATAAATAAGACTAACTGTACTATATGTCAGTGAGGTAGACTGGAGCAGTCTATGCCATCTATTCAAACAGAAACACTACAGAATGTCTAAAGCAGATATACAGTACTGTGCAAAAGTTTTAGCCAGGTGTGAAAAAATGCTGTGAAGTAAGAATGCTTTCAAAAATATATATTGTACTGGTTTATGTTTATCAATTTACAAAATGCGAAGTGAGCAAACAGAAGAAAAATCTAAATCAAATCAATATTTGGTGTGACTACCCTTTGGCTTCAAACCAGCATCAATTCTTACACTTGCACACTTTGTACACTTACACAAAGTCAGGGATCTTGTAGAATTAGAGTCAGGTGCATGATTAACCAATTACACCAAGCAGGTGTGAATGATCATCAATTTCATATGTAGGTTGAAACACAGGTATTAACTGAAACAGAAACAGCTGTGTAGGAGGCTTAAAACTGGGTGAGGAACAGCCAAACTCTGCTACTAAGGTGAGGTTGTGGAAGACAGTTTCATGTCACAGGTCACACACCATGGCAAGACTCAGCACAGCAACAAGACACAAGGTAGTTAGACTGCATCAGCAAGGTCTCTCCCAGGCAAAAACTGCAAAGCAGACTGGAGTTTCAAGACGTGCTATTCAAGCTCTTTTGGAGAAGCACAAAGAAATGGGCAACGTTGAGGCCTGTAGATGCAGTGGTCGGCCAAGGAAACTTAATGCAGCAGATGAAAGACACATCATGCTTACTTCCCTTTGACATCGGAAGATATCCAGTAGTGCCATCAGCACAGAACTGGTGGAAACAAGTGGGACCCAGGTACACCCATCTACTGTCTGGAGAAGTCTGGCCAGAAGTGGTCTTCATGGAAGAATTGCGGCCAAGAAGCCATACCTCCGACGTGGAAACAAGGCTAAGTGACTCAACTATGCACGGAAACATAGAAACTAGGGTACAGAAAAATGGCAGCAGGTGCTCTGGACTGATGAGTCAAAATTTGAAATATTTGGCTGTAGCAGGAGGCAATTTGTTTGCCAAAGGACTGGAGAGCGGTACAAGAATGAGTGTCTGCAGGCAACAGTGAAGCATGATGGAGGTTCCTTGCAAGTTTGGGGCTGCATTTCTGCAAATGGAGTTGGAGATTTGGTCAATGGTGTTCTCAATGCTGAGAAATACAGGCAGATACTTATCCATCATGCCATACCATCAGGGAGGCGTGTGATTGGCCCCAAATTTATTCTGCAGCAGGACAACCCCAAACATACAGCCAATGTCATTCAGAACTATCTTCAGCATAAAGAAAGAGTCCTGGAAGTGATGGTTTTGCCCCCATAGAGCCCTGATCTCAACATCGAGTCTGTCTGGGATTACATGAAGAGACAGTAGGATCTGAGGCAGCCTACATCCACAGGAGATCTGTGGTTAGTTCTCCAAGATGTTTGGAACAAACTACCTGCCGAGTTCCTTCAAAAACTGTGTGCAAGTGTACCTAGAAGAACTGATGCTGTTTTGAAGGCAAAGGGTGGTCATACCAAATACTGATCTGAGTTTTTCTTCTGTTTGCTCACTTTGCATTTTGTAAATTGATAAACATAAACAATTACAATATATATTTTAGAAAGCATTCTTACTTTACAGTATTTTTTTCACACCTGCCTAAAACTTTTGCACAGTACTGTAATTGATTTGATTAATTAAGATATTGTTTATCAGACCAAGAAAAAGTTTTATGCACATGCAAGCCCTTTCATATGCCCAGCTTCAGTGCTGACATCAGTTTATTAAACCAAATTTCTCATAACCTGGTTTGGTATGATTTCCAAAGGGTCCTTGAGTATGTTTCTCAGGACATCATAGGAAATGTTGGCTGAATAAAACCATTGTAACATCTCTGAAGCTAGAAATATTATGGGATGTACACAGACACAAGGCTTGTTTTGGCCTGATAAACCACAACTTGTACAACCAGGACTGTTACTTCTGAATATTGTCAATGTGTTACTTAATACAGAATTCAGCTTCCTGAAAACCATTCTGCTTTTTAAAGGAGTTTCTACTCCTTACAGTAGTTAAGAAGTCTCAGAAGAGTTCTAAAACACCATTTCCAATAGTTGGAAAATCAATCTTAAGTGTCCCACATAACCTCTTGCCCTGAATAAGTAGAATTAGGATAGGTTAAGAAACGAAGATTAAAAATTGTGTATGTAAATAAAATACAAGTTATGTATAATCTCTACCTCTTGCAAAATAAATTTAGTCAAATTATTGTGGCACAAAATTCTGAATAATTTCATTCCCACTGATGTGAAAACAACTTATCTGAATACCTGTAAGATGTCCTGAATATGGACTATTGCACTCTACAGCATATGCTTGTACCAGTTGGTAACAAACTACAAGGAATCAGCATATTACTTACTTCTTGGCTTGTTTTTTGGCCTGCCTTCATGTAGAAGATGAAAACAGTATCAAAAGGACGACATGGTAGCAAGTCCAGATAACCAATATCATCAAAAAACCCAGGCAGAGAAGAATCAAGTGCAATCAGGTGAGGAGGTAGTCTGCTATTAGCAGGTTCCTAGCCAAAAAAGTGCAGATGTTAATGCTAAATAACCCCAAAAAATAATTATGAAGAATTAAGATAAACTACTTCAGCTTGTTAATGAGTAACTACTGTATTAGTGTATGAAAACAAAATCCAAAAGCCACACACTGCAATATTTTTATCAGAATCAACTGAAATGGCACAAAAAAAGTTTATTAACTGTTAAGTTCTCCATAACGTTTCATTAGCAAGATTTTACAAAAAGCAGGGAATGGGGGAAAAAGTTCCAGATCAAGAATAAGCAATCTACATCAATCAAGAGACTACTCGCTCCCGTTTTGGAGCCCCAAAGATGCCTACAGTAAAATTCAATGTCACTAATTTCAGTAGTATAATTTTTTTGTGTAAAAATAAATCCTAAAAAGATGTTTCAAAGTTCTAATAGGTTTTTGTTGTTGTTGTTTAGTCGTTAAGTCGTGTCCGACTCTTCGTGACCCCATGAACCATATTGCGCCAGGCCTTCCTGTCCTTCACTGCCTCCCTGAGTTTGCTCAGTTTCATGCTCATTGCTTCAGTGATGCTATCTAACCATCTCATCCTCTGCCGTCCTCTTCTCCTTTTGCCTTCAATCTTTCCCAGCATCAGGGTCTTCTCCAAAGAGATCTCTCTTCGCATTAGGTGACCAAAATATCTGAGCTTGAGCTTCATTATCGATCCTTCCAATGAGCAATCAGGGTTGATTTCCTTTAAGATTGACTGGTTTGACCTCCTAGCAGTCCAGGGGACTCTCAAGAGTCTTCTCCAGCACCACAGTTCAAAGGCATCAATTCTTCGGCGCTCGGCCTTTTTTATGGTCCAGCTCTCACAGCCATACATTACTACTGGAAAAACCATAGCTTTGACTATGCGGATCTTTGTCGGCAAGGTGACGTCTCTGCTTTTTAATATGCTATCTAGGCTTGCCATAGCTTTCCTCCCAAGGAGCAAGCGTCTTTTAATTTCATGGCTGCAGTCTCCGTCTGCGGTGATCTTGGAGCCCAAATAAATGAAGTCTGTTACTGCTTCCATTTCTACCCCTTCTATTTGCCAGGAATTGATGGGTCCAGATGCCATGATCTTAGTTTTTTTAATGTTGAGTTTCAAGCCAGCTTTTGCACTCTCCTCTTTCACCCTCATCAAGAGGCTCTTTAGTTCTTCTTCACTTTCTGCCATTAGGGTGGTATCGTCCGCATATCTGAGGTTGTTGATGATTCTCCCTGCAATCTTAATTCCGGCTTGTGATTCTTCCAGCCTGGCATTTCTCATGATGTACTCTGCATATAGGTTAAATAAGCAGGGTGACAGTATACAGCCTTGTCGTACACCTTTCCCTATTTTGAACCAATTGGTTGTTCCATGACCGGTTCTAACTGTTGCTTCTTGGCCCGCATACAGATTTCTCAGGAGACAGGTAAGGTGGTCTGGTATTCCCATCTCTTTAAGAATTTGCCACAGTTTGTTGTGATCCACACAATCAAAGGCTTTTGCATAGTCAATGAAGCAGAAGTAGATATTTTTCTGGAACTCTCGTGCTTTCTCCATGATCCAGCGAATGTTGGCGATTTGATCTCTAGTTCCTCTGCCTCTTCGAAACCCAGCTTGTACATCCGGTAGTTCTCGGTTCATGTATTGCTGAAGCCTAGCTTGTAGGATTTTGAGCATAACCTTGCTACCATGTGAAATGAGTGCAACTGTGCGATAGTTTGAGCATTCTTTGGCGTTGCCCTTCTTTGGAATTGGAACATAAACTGACCTTTTCCAATCCCGTGGCCACTGTTGCGTTTTCCAAACTTGCTGGCATATTGAGTGCAGCACTTTAACACCATCATCTTTTAGTATTTTAAATAACTCAGCTGGAATACTGTCATCTCCACTAGCTTTGTTGTTAGCAATGCTTCCTAAGGCCCACTTGACTTCACTCTCTAGGATGTCTGGCTCAAGGTCAGTGACCACACCAGCATGGACATCAGGGACATTAAGATCTTTCTTGTATAGTTCTTCTGTGTATTCTTGCCACCGCTTCTTAATCTCTTCTGCTTCTGTTAGGTCCCTGCCTTTTTTGTCCTTTATCATGCCCATCTTTGCACTAAACGTTCCTTTCATATCTCCAATTTTCTTGTAGAGATCTCTAGTCTTCCCCATTCTATTGTTTTCCTCAATTTCTTTGCATTGTTCATTTAAGAAGGCCTTCTTATCTCTCCTTGCTATTCTCTGGAAATCTGCATTCAGTTGCTTATATCTTTCCCTTTCACCCTTGCTTTTCGCATTCCTTCTTTCCACAGCTATTTGTAAAGCCTCATCAGACAGCCATTTTGCTTTCTTGCATTTCTTTTTCTTTGGGATGGTTTTAGTTGCTGCCTCCTGTACAATGTTACGGACCTCCGTCCATAGTTCTTCAGGCACTCTGTCTACCAAATCTAATCCTCTAAATCTATTCATCACCTTCACTGTGTACTCACAAGGAATATGATCTAAGTCATACCTGAGTGGTCTAGTGGTTTTCCCTACATTCTTCAATTTAAGCCTAAATTTTGCAGTAAGAAGCTCATGATCTGAGCCACAGTCAGCTCCTGGTCTTGTTTTTGCTGTCTGTATAGAGCTTCTCCATCTTTGGCTGCAAAGTATATAATCAATCTGGTTTCGGTATTGACCATCTGGTGATGTCCATGTGTAGAGTCGTCTCTTGTGTTGTTGTAAAAGAGTGTTTGCTATGACTAGCTTGTTCTCTTGACAGAACTCTATTAGCCTTTGCCCTGCTTCATTTTGTACTCCAAGGCCAAACTTGCCTGTTATTCCGATTACTCCTTGACTTCCTACTTTAGCATTCCAATCCCCTATGATGAAAAGGACATCTTTTTTTGGTGCTAGTTCTAGAAGGTGTTGTAGGTCTTCATAGAAGCGGTCAACTTCAGCTTCTTCAGCATCAGTGGTTGGGGCATAGACTTGGATGACTGTGATATTGAATGGTTTGCCTTGGATACGCACTGAAATCATTCTGTCGTTTTTGAGGTTGTACCCCATTACTGCCTTTCCCACTCTCTTATTGACTATGAGTGCAACTCCATTTCTTCTAAGGGTTTCTTGCCCACAGTAGTAGATATAATGGTCACCCGAATTAAATTCACCCATTCCCGTCCATTTCAGTTCACTGATTCCCAAGATGTCGATGTTCAATCTTGTCATCTCATGTCTGACCACATCCAGCTTGCCTTGGTTCATAGATCTTACATTCCAGGTACCTATACAATATTGTTCTTTACAGCATCGGACTTTCTTTTCGCTTCCAGATACATCCACAGCTGAACGTCCTTTCGGCTTTGGCCCAGCCGCTTCACTCTTTCTGGAGCTACTTGGAATTGCCCTCCGCTCTTCCCCAGTAGCATATTGGACACCTTCCGACCTGAGGGGCTCATCTTCCGGCGTCATATCTTTTAGCCTTTTAACATTGTCCATGGGGTTTTCTTGGCAAGGATACTGGAGTGGGTTGCCATTTCCTTCTCCAGTGGACCACATTTTGTCAGAACTCTCTGTCATGACCTGTCCGTCTTGGGTGGCCCTGCACGGTATAGCTCATGGCTTCACTGAGTTACGCAAGCCCCTTCGCCACGACAAGGCAGTGATCCATGAAGGGGTCTAATAGGTTTAGATTTTGCTTAATCTATCAACCCCTTCCAAAGGACAAAATGTTACAGGTCTTCACATCTGCTCATGTCACCACAATACTATCATGATCTTTCCAGCCTGTAAAGTCCAACATTTTTTAATGTCTGGGTGCCCTTGGTTTAAGTGGTTTTATTATTTTTTTTAAAAAGGGAGGGTGGGCAGTGAAAGAGTCATAAAAATCAATTGTATTAAGATAATCTAATAGGTAATGTAATCTCCCACACAGACAATATAGAGCAAGGACCTTGTTATATAGTAGGAAGTATGGCATACTCTTCCACCCAATAGTACAATTTTCAAGGTAGGAGTCTTACACCCACAGATATTTTTTTCAATAATGCACATGAAACTGTTAAGAGTTTTACTATTTTACTCCACTTTATAAAGTTCTATTTTGAGGCACAAGTCAATGGAATCAATGCTACCTAGTAGCTTTACAGGTAGTCCTTGCTTAACAACCATTTGTTTAATGACGGTTCAAAGTTACAATGGCCTCAGAAAAAGTGCTTTACAACCTATACTCATACTTATGACCATTGCCAACCATTGCACCACCATCCCTGCGGTCACGTGATTGTGATTTGTGACCTTTTTACGATGGTTGTTAAGCGAATCATGTGGTTGTTAAGTGAATTCTGTCCAAATTGTTAAGCAAATGAGTAAGTGAAAAGTCCATTGGAGAAGCCGGATTCATTTAATGACCATGTGATTCACTTAACAACCATTGTAAAATGGTTGTAAAATTGGGTCCAGTCACATGGTGACTTGCTTAATGACTGCCCCACTTAGCAACCAATTTTCCAGTCCCTATTGTGATTAAGTGAGAACTACCTGTATTGCTTACTAATGATTGTGTTTGAAGCAAACTAGACAATATCAAATTTTCAGTCACCTTCAATGCTTCTAGTGATAGAAATCCAAAGTGAGAAAGGAAGAGGCGTGCTGTCTGGAACTCCTGTGCAGGAGGTGGTGGCTTACACTCTGTCACTGGATCAGGGAAGTTTTTCGTCCTCCATTCTTCTTCCATTTGCTGATCTATACATTTCTCATAAAGAACTTGCTGATCCATTCCACTTCTCAGCTTCTCATGACGTTCTTCCAGCTGAAAAGTATTTAACAACTTCATCAAACATCCATAATTACCAAACGTAGGATCAAGTTGTGGCGTAGAACCTCTTCTCATGATGCAAAGAGCAATGAAACCAAGTGCCTAAAAAAGCTCCTGCAATTTGCTCCAGCTTTCTACCGAATAAAATTCTGACTACTGATGCTCATCAGTTGCCATGTTACAGCTATTCAGCCCCTACATGCAGTTAAATCAGTGCTCTAAAGAAAAGAATAATTGCAAGCAATGTTAACCAACATGTGACTGACTTCACATTTTCACAGGATACAGAAAGAATAAGGACAACAGGATATTCCATCCCAATCTGGCAATGGCTTCCTGAAAAACAATGGCTGACTTACTTTATATGCCCAGTGAGTAGAGAAAGTTCTAATAGATGGGGCTGCTGAGATGCACATGTGCATCAAACACCTTACTTTGTCCCAGAAAGACTAGTTGTGAAGAATATCAAGAGAAACTTCTAACAAATTTTGTTGAGCAACATGAAATAAATCAGGAAACTGTAAATTTCTTACTTCCTCAGTAACTATCTCATGCAAGTCTGGAATGCTCAGGTCTGCTTTCACAAAAGGAATTTTGTCCACTTCCTCAGGAAATGGCCGGTGCTTCACACTATATTTGAATCCAACATCATTTTTAGGTGCAGGACGAGGTTCTGGGACAAACAACTATTGCAAAGAATGAAAAACAATCTTAAGACTTACTTTAAATGTTTTAATATTATATTATTGTAAAAGCATTGAAGCAGATTGAAATAAATTTGGGGGTGACAGCACTAGTAATTCATCTGAACAAAATTAACACTTATTATTGCATCCCAAATGTTTATTTTACCCAAAATGAGAGAGGCTGCCTTGATTTAATAATCTATTGAATTTAGCTATAATTTGAGCAAGGTGAAGTATTACAGCCCTATAGTCAGTTTTGCTTTTTACATTTTTTTTTTTGTGAATAAGATTCATAGTCATGCTTGAAGTTATCTGCATTTATACAATTGTGTTGCCAGGTATTCTTAGATTACGTTGGGCATGCAGGTAGATCCTGTTATCCAAGCAGTTATATGCAGGATACAACCCCAGATAACAAAGCTATGGTTATTGAAAACCTGAACCTCAGGAGGGTTAGGTTCAGAAGAGAACTGAAGAAAACTGAAAAATCACCAGCTTCACTCTCTTGTTCAAGGTCAACAGTTTATGTGAATATTTGCCTCTTCCCTTGTCAGGACTCTCTGCTGTGTGCTTGCCAATTCTCACTATGGAAGAAATAACATGCTGGAAAAGGGTGACCATATGAAGTCAGAATGATGTAGACCAGTGTTTCTCAACCTCAGCAACTTGAAGATGGGTGGACTTCAACTCCCAGAATTCCCCAGCCAGCCTTGCTGGCTGGGGAATTCTGGGAGTTGAAGTCCACCCATCTTCAAGTTGCTGAGGTTGAGAAACACTGATGTAGACTCTTGGAATCAGTGAGAAATTGGGAATGGGGGTTAGAAGCACAATCTGTACTTCTGTGGATGTGGCAAAATGATGGTTGACTGAAAACTGTGTGCCAAAAATCACAGATATGCAAAACTGTCTATGGCAGACAATTTTGGATCTGTATTTATCAACCACATATCAGCAAGACCGCAGACAGTAAGATTCATCTATACCTTTAGATATGGACATAAGCTCACATGGGTGCAAATACTATTTCTAAATAATATAAAAACAACTCAAACGGTTCTTTGGCAGTTATATTTCTAGTACATAATTTTGATTTACTAAAGTATTATTAGTTCAGAGAAAAGAAACAGTACCAGAACAAACAATCTTCTGGAATAAAGATGAACGTTGATACCATAATCATTTAGGATTATTAGTAAATAAATATGTTTGTGATGAGTCTTTTTTTGTAAACAGAATTACCTTGATATTAACTGACATATCACTAAAGAAAACAGTACTTATGCTGAAGAAGTTCTAATGTCTATTTACAACTACCAGTAGGTTAGCCAAGGACAGACCATAATTACTATCTATTATGAAATTGTGCAACTGTTAAATGGAGGATGTGAACCACACACACTGTGTATATGTATGAACATGATTCATTATGCCCTCATTTCTAAATTAGGATGGTAATAGTCCCTAATTCAATAATCACATTTATTTTAATTTTTAAAAATATAATCCTCCCTGGATCCCTACAAGAAAATACCAGGAGAGGAATAATCCGTGGTGCACAGAGTCAGTTTGGAAGTGAAACTGAAAGGGGCATTAAAACCAGAAATTCACTGCATTATGGGTAGTATAACAGTACTTCTACTGAACATTTTTCAGTGCTCTTTGGCTTTTATAAGAAAGCAAATTGGTTCTACCCAGAACTCTGACAAAAACCTTTTGATTTGATTTGGCTCCTCTTGGCAAAAGGCAAAGTTGTTGTGCCCATGCATGTCTTCCGGACATCCCACGGATCAGAATGGTGACTGAAGGAAAAAAGTCATCTAGGAAGAGAAACGCTTGCATGAATAACCTCCTAAAATAATAATGGTTAAAAAGATGAAATTGGGCATATGTAAACAAATGAAGGGAGCAAAAAATTCAGTAATACAACTGGTAGATCTACAAATTCAACAGACTAGTCAGACTTGAAGATAAGAGCATAAGCCTGCTCTATGTGCAGAAACTGCATACGATTACTGGAAAGAAATAAATAGGCTTCCCCATTATATCTGTAAATAAACAGAACTTGGAAAGTCTTAATTTATCAGAGGAATGAAAGCACGAGGAAAGAAAACAGCAGGTTGGCTACAGCATACCCAGTACTGAATGACTCAAAACAAGACAAAAAAATTCTCTGACATTCTAAATACTTAAAGATAAGCTGCAAGACCTTGTCAAAACAGAAGCAGACTTAATTTGTGTTTAACTGGTTTCAGCTTGAATTCCTCAGTGCAACTCAAAGTTTTATCATGTGTTTTGGAGGCTCCAAGATTAATTCAGTTCTAGTAAAAATTCATATAGCCTAATGGCAAAGAATGAGCCTTAAGTATCCAGCTGAAATTTTCTAATAATGTAAGAGTTCTGCTGGATTAGACCAAAGGTCAATCTTATCCAGCATTCTGTGCCCAGAATGGTACCTGGGTGTCTATGGAAAACCCATAACCTAAACATAAAGGGTATATGGTTTTCTATTCATTCCCCAGTAACTGGCATTGAAAGATCTACTGTCTCTAATAATGTTCTATACAGCCATCATGACAACCAGTCTTTTACAGCTTTATCCTCTTCATTTTCATGACATAATTCATACTTTGTGATATGTCTCTTTGAAATACCTTTTCTTAAGGTCACATAAAAGCCACTCTAAAAAAAAAAAAGTTTAACAGTGTAGTCTAGTAAAACCTGGCTCCAAAAATAAGTTAGTATATGGAGAATACAACAAATATAACAAGCAAGGAAGCTCCTAGTCACCAGTTTTGAAACAAACCAGGATAATGAACCATCATGAAACCAAGTTATCATCATCTGAAGTGAGCTGTATCTCAGATATACCACCCAAATTTAATATGGCACAATTTTACAATATTCTACAGTTCAGTACAATATTCTATAATGCAAAAGACCAGTTTAATTAACCACATACACATATACACAAGGATGCCTGAAAAGTTGCATAATACATTTACTCACTTTGCTCATTCCCTAAAGGCTGCTCTAACATTGCAAGGATGACACTGTTATCCAGGACAAAGTAGCGGAAGCTGTATTTGTTTATAGAAGGCAGACGAGCATATTTGATTAAGGTGATCTCATTTACTAAGCTGCAAGGGGAAGCAGGACCACTGGGTGAAGGAAAAGCTCCAAGAACTTGCATGATGCTGTAAACCAAAGGAATAATTTAGTCAAAACATATTTAGTAGAAAAACCATTCTTAGAATACTGGAAGTAACATAAATTGTATCGATGACATTTTTCCCGGTGACTTGCTGTCACAAGGCATCAAGTAGCCTACAATTCTAAGTAACATAATCAAGGAAAAGGTATTTAAAAGAAAAGGCAGAACCTGAGAGTATTTTCTTTAATCAACACCAAACATATATTTCCAAGATTCTTTAATTTTAAGTAAAACACCGTTTTCAGCAAATTCACTGTGGAAACATTAATCTATCAAGGTAAGAAAAATATTGTACTGTGATCAAGAGGATTATTTTCAATAATCTTTCATACCATGTGAGGGTAGCTTCAGCTGCATCCTTCACTCTCATGGAAGCAGGATTTGGCTCCTTATCTCCTTTGTACTTAACTTCTTGTTCACTACTTCTGGATTTACTTCCTGAAATGCCCAGTTCCACAATCTCCAATACTTCTTTTAAACAATCCTAAAAGGGGAATGTTGTACCATTCAGCTACTTGGCAAATTCAGGGCATCTATTAACAAATCCAACACTTTACTAAAGAAATAAAATAACTAAATTAGGTCAGATGTCCTTGATGGAAGGACAAAACAATTCTATGAATATTCAGAAGAATTGAGAGGATGAATGTAGAATAAAGCGAATAAACTAAGTAAAATGATAATGAGATTCTCAATAAGACAAGGAGCTGAAAGAAGAATGGCTTGGTCCAAAACAGCTGAAAAGATTAAGCAGGAGCTGTGTTTAGACACGTGGTATGTCTTGTGCAGGGCTCCTGTCAAACATTTCTGTAAACTTTGAAAGATTCTCAAAGGGAGTCTGAGTAAGTGAATAACACATATGTATGAATCACAGAAATCACAATAAAGAACTTTTACATTGCTTCAACTTACTTCAGGTTATGTTTCATTAATTAGATACTGTAGTTTCTTAGGTACTTTGCACTATTAGTTTATTTAGGGCAGCTCACTTTCCTGGCACTGATTTCACTTGGATGTTTTTAAGAAAGTTCGTTTAACAGACCTTTTAGGAGCGATAGGAGCTCCACAGCCTATAGAGTCTGTAATGATAAAAGCTCTAGGATGCTTTTTGTTGTTGTTAGGACTCACCAATACCTGATTTAAAATGATATATAGTCATTTTGATAGCTAGTTTTTGTAGGGGAGGAGGAATACATATGTGCATCATAATGTCTTTGGTGATTAGTTGCATTAAAACCATTTAAGAACATACAAGCTACCCAGAGCTTTAGAAGCTCCTTTTACTTTATCCTATCCCCCATGGTTTAACTGAGGCAAATGTCATGATTTGTTGTGCACTGCATATTTTGAAAACAAACTACAGGATAACTCCTGGGGGAACTGTTGAAGGGCAAAATGTGGCTTTCTACCTAAACCTTTACATTCCTACTGTACTGGTTTTACAAGCGAAACATGCAGACAGATTGCAGAAAAAAGGTTTGCATGTATTTATTACCATAGACAAATAACTAAGCTTATATATAGAGAGAGACATTTTCACTTACCTTTTCATCAAGGATGTCTGGATGTTCAGTGAGCCAGACACACAGACACTGAAATGCTGCTACTATCATGGAATGGAGATCTCTAGAATGGAGAGGAGCTGGACGACTACACTGATACACAATGTAACAGCACACAGAGCTAATTGCTCTCTTCCTATCAGAAGAGTCAACGCCAACCTTCACCTGACACAAGAAGTACAAAAAGTTGCTCAGCTTTAGGAAATCACTCTCCACATTAATCGAAGTAAAATTAAAGCCCCATAAAAACATGTGAGCTTAACATGATATACCAAACTATAGAATGTACTATAATACAAAACCTCCATATATATGTTGGATTTTTATATTCTTCTAAATACTTACCCTTTTGGCTTAAAGAGCATTGTTTTTATTAATTAATTTTATTTCATTAAATTGCTATTCAATTCAGATTAATTGCAGCAATTTTTTTCCAGGTAGGAGAAAAATCATTATATCCTTCAAGAGAAAGATCCATTCCTAGCATGGAACAAATTCTGCCAGCTGTTCCTCCAGGAGGAAAGAGATTTTGGTGAAGAAGTAAAGAGAAGGTGAGCCCAAATCCTGCAGCCTAACGCAGACAATTCTCAGAAGAAAGATTCCCTAATGCTCACCTTTGCCAGACCCGAGAGTAGCTCTAATGCAGCCAGCGAGATGCTCATTTCCTGTCTCCACTGGGCGTTGAGCCTTTGGGTTACCAAATGAATGCTGCGGATCAGGAGTCCAGCTGCAGTATCTGTATGAAGAGCTAGGATATAAACCCCAATACCACACACCACAGGGAGGGAAAACAACTAAGCATTAGTGACAAGCAGCAAAGCAGTCCATCAGACAAAAGCTAAAGCAGTCACAATACACACAGAAAACAAAGTACACACCCCTCTGGGGAACTAAAACATTCAACAAGAATTTAGACTCTGAATGTTACCTAAGGTAGCTAGGTACTGATCTAAAACCATGTTTGTCAATGTTGCTAATGAAATCTTGGTAAATTTGGCTAACTTAAATTTTCTGTGTGTTCTGATCCCTTTCCATATTTTTGAAAGGGAAATTTGACCAATTTTGAAATGCTTTTTTTTAGCAGGGAAAAAACTTGAGCAAAATAAATAAATGCAACATTATTATATAGCTAACAATATCCTATTTTTAGTATTCTGTACTTAAACATTATCTTTTTTTTAAGGTATTTCAAATCAGAAATGGAAAACTTCCTACATTTGAGAAGTGAATAGTTCAGAATGACAAACTGCTTTAAAAAATCACCTTTCCCCAACCAACCTTTTCTGTTACAAAAACTGGTTTTTAGTTGCCAATATAAATGTTCTGATAAAAGTTGAAAACAGAAAACTTTTCCATGCCTGAGGCTGACTATTTTCACAATTCAATATTTTAGAAGTCTATTACCTTACTGAAAGCATAAACTAATCCTAAAGCACAAAGCAAAAAAATAATCTGGGACTGGATGTCTTTTTGCACAATATAACAGAAATGCTGGTTTATCCTAGTTTACTATGAATGAACATTCTGGAAACCATACTAGCTTAATACATAGCTTAATACATAGTACCAAATGGCTTAACATATCTTAGAATCTATTTTGGGTGGGTTTTTTGCCAGTTTTCTGCCTTTTACAAATACATTTATTGCACTCAAATACATTATAAATCAATTCATTGTCACTAATGGATTTTTGTCTCTCCACTTTCAACTCACATTTATCAGAACCTCAATAACATATGGGTGCTTTGCATAAGAGATTTAATACTTTCATAGGAATTGATCCTTTTAGACAAAAAAGATGGAGTACAGGCCAAAAGGTTTAGATTAGAATGGTCTTTAGATATTCTACAATTCCCAATTAATATGCTGAAGGTTGTTAGCAAGTGATACACCTAAATGTGTTGCTAATGCTGTCCTTAAGTTAGGGTTAGGCTGATCTCGCTACAGTAAAAACAAGAATGTGGATAGCAGCAATTAAGTACACTTAATTGGACTCCATCAGTTTTGACCCACCTCATTCTGAGTAATAATTTTTAGTCCAATTGGAAGAAAGTCTTTAACTGGAAAATCACATTGTGTGGCTTATTCCCAGCCAATTTATGTATATTAAACAAGGATCAGGCTAAGGAATTGATTACACAACACTTCCTGGGTCGAGAAGTGAGGTTTAATCTTCTGTCCAGCTTGATTTGATGGGAGAATCATTGCATCTTATCTTTCTACACTGGTCTACCCTACATATAATTGGGCTTTCACAAGGGTATGTTTCAACAGTCAGATGTTACTTAGCTTTTGTACCAGCTGACAAAAATTTCCAGGTCACCTATAATGTTGCTAAATTTTGCCATTTAGGTTCAAGAATGTGACAGAAGACACCTCTTAGTGATCACCTTTCACCCATATAAACCTGGTTTGTTTTTTGTATTTTTCTGTAAGTTTCTTCATCTGTTTTGCTGGGTTTTGGCCATAATAGAGTTCTGCTGATTAAATTAGGAAGTAAAATTCTGCAACCTCTGTCTGATCAATAACATCCATTATGTAGTGGCAAAGTGAGTCTCATTTAAGTACATTACATAAGCCCTCACTCACAAATCACTAATTAAACTAGACTGGTTAATTCTATAATAAGCTGAAAAGTTAATTTCATTTAACTTGGCTACCCTGAAGCTATGGAATATACTCCTTACTATGCAAATACAGGTAATCCCTGGGTTAAAAATGTCAGGTTTAAGGATGACCCATAGTTAAGAATGCAGCCTATTGTAGCAAAATTCAAGTTAAAGACACAATGATTCAAGTTAAAGACACAATGGTTCAAGTTAATTACACAATACTACTTAATACTGGTGAGCTACTCAGGTCCGGCAAAGGTGAGTATTAAGGAATCTTTCTTCTGAGAATCGTTTGTGTTAGGCTGCAGGATTTGGGCTCATCTTCTCTTTACTTAGTATTAACAGTATTACATAATACTGTTCCAGCTTACGTACAAATTTGATTTAAGGACAGACCTTGGGAATGGAACTCATTCTTAAACTGAGAACTTCCTATATATCATGACTACTAATTTCAGGGAAGGGAGGCAAGAGACAGGAGGTAGAAAAGTATAAGGAAGATTTCTAAATGATTATTCTGTACATCTTGCATTATTATGCCTTTATGCTGCTTTTTATTATCACTTTCAGAATAATTTTAGACACTGGTGTGAGCCATCTTAAACAAGATAAAAAGTTGCCTTAAGCATGACAACGACACTAAATATGTATGAAAAAAACTAAGAATCTTCAAAGTTCAAAAATGTTTTACAATCTTTTAGGTATTATAGGTCTTGCTATCATATGGCTTTTGTAAAAAAATCAGTCTTATCACTGGGCATTAATCTGGATTCAATTTCTCTATGGAATGGAAGTGACCTAGTCAAAAAACCACTACTGGCATAGTTAACATTATTATGTGACTCCTCTGATATCTTGGCAGGGATTTGGCTATGCATTTAATAACAGATCTATTGTATTTTCTGTGTTATAGCGTAAAAACCATATTTAGAAGACGTTGAGACAGAAACATAATTTAAAATTTATGTACATGAGATATTTATACTTTAAGACAATCAGTTTGAAAATAGCATGTAAACTTTTTTGTTTTGATCACTGGAAAGTAGAGATATTAATTATTTTAAACTACTGAGTTACTGAAAGAAGGGTTGCCCAAAATTGCTAAATGTAGTATATTCAATTAAAACATATATCACAATTTGGTTCACCTACACTAACAGCATCATCCAATTATTAGTATTGGAATATGTTTTGGATTATTTTACATATATATATATGATATATATATATATCATAAACACTTAAAGAATATCATTAAGGTAGATATTGTTTATTTGCAAGAATTCTGGATTAAAGTACTGGAATATCCCACATTAACCATTCAATGGCTAAGGGTCTTAAAAGTACTAATATATAAGCTTTATTAATCACCCAAACCCCAAAAACCTTTGGTGGTATGTTGAAGAAATTGGGACAATTTACTGGATACTTCAGAGAATGTTGGGTTGGCTGTCAGTTTCATTTTTGAAGTATAAAATGAAGAGGGGGACACTTATTCATATGACATAGGCATATCCTACTATGTTCTATTTTGGTTTAATATCCATAAGTTTGCTAAAGTGTTACACAGATCAGTATAGTTAAAAGATGTCAATATACTTCTGACCTTAGTTTGGAATTTATCATTTAATGAAGAACCATGGACTTACTGACATGAGGTACAGGGGAAAAAAAAGTTACCCTTTCTGTTAGAGAAACTGATTTACAGTCCTGAATCAATAACATGCATTTATTTTCTGTTTGAGAATTGGCTCTCTATCAACATAACGGAAAGACTGATATTATTCCACGTACTTAAGATTTAATAATGATCTTATATATAATTTTTTTGTTCTCTTTTTTCTTTTCAATTATTTTCTTTTACCCCTCTTTTTTTATATATTAAAGCAATAAAAAACATTTTAAAAAGTACACAGGACTTCAAAGTTTAATCAGATGACATATTGCATTCCTCCATAAAAGCATAGAACACTCTGAAAAGTCTATCTCAGTGAAACAACTAAACTGCCTTTGATAAGTCATCTGATAATCCTTGTCCTCTCCTTGATCCGGAGAGCAGTCCCAAGGAGCTGACCCATTCACAGGCTCCTTATTCCGCCACAGTTGTCAAATGGACCATGTTCAGTCTGCCACTGCTGTCCCTGGAAGTCCTTGCTCCATACAGAATCTCCCTGCAAAGAGATCATGAAATAGCAATCTCCAGCAGGTCTGAGAGTTCTGGGAGCCAGGGGAAAACCATCCTGCCTAAGCCACTGTTCGGCGCCTTTCAAAGAGACACTGGGTTCGCCTACTTCTTCTCTTAATTGCTTTAGGAAGCTGCTTTTTACTGATTTCTTAGAAGTTAAGAACCTTCCAAAGGACAAGTTTTATTACGCTGGGAGAATCTCCTTCTACCCTGGATAAAAGAAGCTCCATGTAAGCGGAAGGATTAAAAAGAAAAGATTTACTTTTTGGAAAATAGAGAAGGGAGACTAGAATGTGGATTTTGGAAAGTTAAGGGGCTAGATGGACTTGAAAGAATATTTCCTGTGGGTTGTTTTAAAATTTATAAATGAATATATGAAGATTTTCAAATTAATTGTAAGAAATCCTCCCATGGGAACGTTTTGCTGCCTGGAAAATAAACAGATGATAAGAAGGGACTTGAAGGTTGACTAGAGGGAACCAGAGAGAACAAACTATTACAATTAAAGGAGAAGAAACCCATTAATACAATGGAGCTATTTGACTATGGAAGACATTAAGGCTGTTTGGGAATAATGTACTCAGAAATTACTTACAAGATTGTTTGATACCATAACAGAGGATATAGAAGAACAACAGATTTTATTGGATAAAATAGACAATGAGGTTTATTTGAATGTGGATTTGGAGTTTAAAATATGCTGGATTATAAGAGTGATATGGAAAAAGATGCTGTGGATCTGAAAATGGATTTAAAAATGCCAGAGTATAAAATATGGAAAAAGATGTCAAAATGGATCTACAAATGAAACCAACTGATGTCATAATAATTAAAGGAGACATACAAATAAAATAAATAAATCAAAAGAGTGACTTGGAAAGCCTTCTTATCTTGGATTTACAAAAGGAATGTGTTAAACCAATGAAGCTGTTTTTGAGAGGAGACAAAGAGAAACTACTGAAGTTGTTCCTGAAAGGAGACAGAGAAAATTATAAGAAATCAACTTGTGGGAGATTATTTGACAGCATTAAAGATTAAGCTCTTTAAAAGCAAACAGAAGGTTTATAAAGTGAACTTATTTGACCAGGGTTAAAATATATGTTGTGGTTTCTACTTGCTATTAACGGGATTTTTTTTTTTTTGCCAGGACTAAATTACCAGGTTTTAAGGATCTGTTCATAAGTGGGGAGAGATGTCTTTTGCTTTACTTCTTAGAGAAAGTGGTAAATTGGATTACAAATTGATTTTTTTAAAATTAAGGTTAAAATACATATGTTACTATTTCTGGTAGCTCTTAATAGACTTTTGCTGATGAATGATGAGTTTTTACAATTTGATTATTGATAAGAGATGAAATATGGAAAGAAGAGATTTTTTAAAAACTGAAAGGTGTTAAGTTTATACTTGTCTGGAGGGAGGGGGGAGTCATTTTTTATATATCTTCTTTTTCCTTTCTTTTTCCTATCTCTTTACACTTTCCTTTTTTTCTTTATTTTTTATATTTTCCTTTGTATTACTCTTTTATCTCTGTATTTGTAAATGCTAATAAACATATATTTTTAAAAATAAGTCATCTGATAAGAGTAACTTATCTGATGCCTTATTTAAAAGTGATATTTTTACTGTTATTAATTTATTTATTAATCAAATTTATATAGTCTCACAAGAAATGACTCTGGTTGGTGTACAATAATCAAATAAAAAACAACACATATATAAAACAAGCATTTAAAAATATAAAAAACCAACATTAAAAATTAAAAGTTATTAAAATTAAAAATATACAAACCCCAGGCAGAGAGAGTGTGAATACATCCACCTCAGTAGTGGAGCCATCTAAACAAGTCTCCAGTTCCCTGGGACCCCCAGGCCTGGTGACATAACCAGGTCTTGAGGGACTTCTGGAACATCAAGAGAGATGGAGCTAACCTAATTTTGAGGGGGAGAATGTTCCATAAGGTGGGTGTCATGACAGAGAAGGCCCACCATCTGGGACTTACCAAATATAAGTCCCTGACAGATGGTATCTGCAGCATACCTTCTCTGCCACATCTAATGGGGCTAGCTGATGTAATCTACCTGATGTAAATGTAATGCTAGATCTAATGGGGCAGGCTAATGTAAATTAATGGTAGAAAGGGATTCAGATGGATATTTAAATATGCAAATAGAGCTCTCTGTCTGCTGAATTTATTTGGAAATTCATTGTAACTGGCTTCTGGGTTCTTAAGAAGGATGACTGGGATCTCTAACTTTTATCAAAGAAGCTGACCTTCAACTAGTATTGGTTTATCAGACTCAGAAATCTGTAACCTCGGATAACAACTGCATCTCAATGCATATGAAAACATAAGCTTTTCTAGTCAAAAAGGTCATTCCAGCTTAAACATAGTTGCCACAGAAAAGCATGCCAGAATGTTCTAAATGAGACAATACAGTATATGCTGCTCTGCCAGATCCTGAAGTGAATTCTACAATGAAAAGATTTGTGTAGAACGTTTAAATCTTTAAATATAGTGGAACCATACATAACATACATATGTGCACATACACACAATATTTTAGATACATCTGATTAATATTGATTAATAAATCTTGGGTTTCTCTGACAAGCTCTAGAACATAGTACACATTTAGCGCAGTCAATAAATACAAACATAAGGAGTCAAGAAACTGAAAATCAGGCAAAGAACTGAAGACACTGCAACATTTAGTGAAGTTATTTACATCTTTTTCCCAATTATAATGACATTAGACTGTTCTGATACCATTTGAAAATGAAGCCACAAAAATTTCTCCATTCTGGAAACCAGACTGAATATTATATACATCTAGTAACATTCTGAAGGCTGTAAATGATGATCAGAATAAAAAAGTAGCAATATTGAAAGGATGGAGGGAAAAAGCTGCAACAAGGGAATAGGTAGAAAAACTATGGAGTGAGAGCCTCCCAACCCACCTCACAGGGTTGTTGTTGTGGGGAAAATAGGAGGAGGGAACATTATGCAGGCTGCCTTGAGTTGTACAAAATAAAGGCAGGATATAAATCTAAAAAGCAAAAACACCAATTATTACCCAACAACTTTCCCCTTCTGTCCCTTATCATAATAACAGTGATTTATTTATACCTATAGCAACATAAATATCTACCTTCTTCCAAGACTCAGGATATTTACAGAGTCATAAACTGAAATGTACTAAAATGATACCTGTATAATCACAGAACAAAACCGAAGCAGAGCCTGCTGAAAAGGCAACCCATTATCATCTCCACCACCCAAATGCCTGCTGGAACAGGATGGTCTATAAGTGGTGAATTTTGTACCTTGCAATAAAATATATGTGTTTATACTTTTTTTTAATTTAAAATTGTAAACCTTCCAAAACCTTTCAGGTACCATTAAAAAAAATGGGATTGGTAGACTAGGGATGTTTTGCAGATATTAAGATAGCCAATCTTACCATAATCCCTTAGCAGAGCTTGTGCAGGTCGCTCGCTGTCAGGAGTTGTTGGTTCTGTGCTTCCTCCACTTGCCGTGCTAATGCCACTGTTAGTGCGACTGTGGCTTTTCAGGACAATATTCTCACCACCATTCTGTTAATTCAGAAAGCAGGGTTCTATAAGAAGAGGAAGGCTATCCTCTCAGAACTCAGATATCTTTTGTGCCGTTGCTATATGATAATTTGCTTTGACTCATCAAAGCATCTCTTCTTAAAAATGAAAGAAATCTTACCGTTTCCATCTGGCAACCAATGGCTTCTAGAAGTGCTGAATCTTGCACAATGTTTAACATCGCACCTGTAGAATTAGATTTAAGATATGACAATATCTATGCAGCTAACTTGTCTGTCTATATAACCCTGTATCTAATGACATTTGTTGTCACTGTCATTTTGTGAAAATCTATACAACATTAATTCCAGTACTTTACTGCATTGGGAGGCGATGCTCCCAATTTTTGAAAATTAGAAATTCCTTTTCAGATTCACTTTTACCAATTTCAGAATTCTCACGTTGTTAAGAATCCATAGGTTTCAGGTCCATTCTACCATATTCATACATATTTTTTGTGGTTTATACATCGTTATTTTTCTTTTGCGCATACATATGCATAACCAACCCTGATGCTCGAGCTTAATAATTTCACCATCAATCTTGGAAGATATTATTTATTATTTGTAGGACTAGGGTTTTATTGTATTTTAATTAATATTTATCCTTTTACTGTAAATCACTCAGTCACTTCTAGGGAGCTGGGTGATGACAAATGTGTGAAAATACACACACACACATATACACACACACACATATAAACAAATAAATAAAAAATATGTTCAATGTTTTTAGTTAATACTACCATTCTAGTGTCACCTGATCTTTTTTTTTTTTCATTTACTTAAATACATTTTTGGTTAAAAGAGGCATCTTATGTTCCTTATTCATCTGAATGGCCACTTAAAAAAAAAAAAAGAGTGCTACAAACAAAAAATACAAAAATATTATTTCAAATGACTTAAAAAAATGACTTATGAAAACACCAGGCATTCCCAAGCAAGATATGCTGTGAAGTCTTTATAAGAAAAAGAAATAACTAAAGAAGTGGATCCTTCAACTGCTGCAATGTGTAATATTTTAATGAGCACCAATACTTTCCTCTAGAAAGTATTTTTTTCTTCTCCTTTTTCTCTCACTTCACCACATTTTTAATTTCAGCTCTCTACCTGCATTAATCAGCATTCTAGGGACACTTGAAGCATTCTTAAGTTTCAAAATGCCACAGAAATACAGAGAAGGACAAAACTAATAAAAACAAAATTCATAATTTAAATTATGAAATTACAGACTAGGCAATTACAGATACACTAAATAAGGCAAAGCAATACTTCTAAATTAAACAGTTATTACACTCAAAAAAGCATTACATATGATAACAGAAACACAGGTATATGCTGGAAAAGATTATGTAATTATGAATGTATTACACTGTAACTTTTGGTCTGCTGCCATTTCAAGATGCAGCCCACCTTAAATAACAGACAAAATGAAATACAGGAAGTAGGAAAGATTCTTAGAATTGAAGGGAGTTAGGCCACCAAGTCTAACACCTGGTTACCACAGGAATCCATATATAGTATGGAGCTTATCAAATGATTACAATGTGATAAGTAACAAATGTGTAAAAAGAGAATCTAGTAGTCTACAGCTCAGGGCAATCTGAGTTCTTCAGGTGTTTCTGATGGGCACTCTGACTTACCATTCAGACTGACCCAAGAAACACATTTAGCAGTTACCAACAATACTGTATTAGCCAGAGAATTTAATATGGACTGGTATTAATCTGTTTTGATGCTTCCAATATCTGCTAAGAGTCTGGGTTAAGAGTGTATTCTTTTAAACAGAGCATGGATAACTGCAGCTTCCATTTTCCAGATCTAGTTCAACTACAGTTTCTGTCTTTTCTTGGCCCTGGTGTTTATGGCTAGGACTAATGGGAGTTAAACAGCTGGAGGGCCACAATTTGTCCATCCAGAATCACATAGGCATACGCAATGGAGAATTTTTTCCACTTTAGAGTTTCAAGCACATTTTGGAAATGTGTATATGTAAGGTCAATGTACATAGTGAATTTTTAAAAATTATGAAAGCAAAAATAAAACAAATATATATTTTTATCAATATCTATGCTTTGGTGAGAAAAGAATTTCTGAAACACGCTAGGCTTTCCCATGCTAAAATATTTTTTTTTATTGATACTTGAAATATTCTTCTCCCTTTCTTTTTTTGGTTTTCAGAGACTGCCCTTTTTTCTGATAAGTACATGGTAAAAAACAAAACAAAAAGCATAATTTGGGGGAGAGGATTTGTTTAAATAAATAAATAAATAAAAAGATGTGGTATCAGACAACTGCACACGTACATCTGTCAAAAAAAAAAGTCAATTCTCAACAGTTTAAAAAAAATAGTTTTTTCTGTATTCCATCAGAGGAAAGTGTATTTTGAGTTCTTTGTCCAGAAATTATGTCCTCTTCCAATGAGCCCCCCAAAATATTATGTACCTGTAGATGCAAATAAAGTACAGAACAGCCCATGCTTTCTGTCTTTCATCACAGTAACATTTATCAATCACTTATAAACTCAAAATTTTCTTTCTATCTGAACATCATCTCCTTGCAGAGAAAAAATACTGAAAATAGGTATTTTCATTTTTATCTTCCTTAATCAATAAGATTAAATTGGAGTCATCAGAACATTAGAAATATTGTAAAAATGTGTTCACTAATTTTTTAGGATAGTCATTTATCACTCTGGCTCCTGATACTGGGCACCAAGGAAACAAAAAATCCTGGACTTGGACCTGTCCAGAGCTGTTGGTCAGAAGAGGGATCTATAGTCCTATCAAACCTGTATTCCTGAAGTCAGGAAGCAGGCGGCCCTTGGGAGTTAATTTCCTATTCTGTAACATTAATCTTATGTAGAAGAAGCATTAGGCTGCTTTTCTTGACATCCAAACCTTTCTCCTACTACTTCAGCTCATCCTGTTGTATCATGTAGCTGCCTCTAAGTTCAATTTCCTGGTTTGTCGCAGCCTGATATATTCTGCTGCTATTGTTAACGATTAAGCAACACAGTAGCTTCAACCTTCTATCTATATTTATACCCTCACTTCTTCAAGGCAACTATTTATAATATCGCCAGTAACTGGAATCTGATCTTATGAGCACTCAAGTAACATACACAAAACTTTTTTCAAAAGCACACATCTCATGGATCAAGTAGAAAAGCAACCTAGTATCATCTGTGTGTTGTTGGGGTCTGTTTCTGTCTGGAGTGCTCCAATCAATATATTCACAAGTCTCAGCTTCAAAGAAAGGAAGGTTACTGGTTTATCATAGGATGAACTTTCATCATTGCTGAATTTTCCTTCCAGAACAACCTGAAAAATAAATTGCTTTAATCATATGTAGCAATAGATGCATATTAGATACTTGTAGCATTTGCATGTAATCTTTATGCCCTTTTATGCACTTAGCAGGTATCTAATAAACATTTATGTAATTTAACTTTCCCAATACTTCAGCTCTGAACTGAAGAATGCAACACAGAAATATTGTTCAACAGAGCTATTAAATTAACTGTAAAACTAACTAGCAAAATAGAAAAAAAATCAATCTTAGTCAATGTAAATTAAAGAAACATAATTAAAATTACAGATATATTCAGAAACTTGCATTATAGAACTGTAAAGCGTAAGTATCCAAAAGAATGGAGTGGTGACAAAAGATGTCAGGAATCTGTCCGTACAGTAAAGGTCAGGCCTGACATTTAACTAACTATCACACTGTACTACCAGCTCAAGATGCAAAATATGTATATGATCCTGTCTATTCGAAATTACAGTGTGGTATATGCATTTCCAAAGACCTAAAGTGTTTTATCCTAATCAGGTATTAATTGGTACAAGAATATTTATAATAAAATCACACATTCTCATTCATTTTGTGAATTTATTTCTTTTCTATCAAATAATAGCACTTTTTTGCCAATTCTCTGCTACATGTTCAAATACGTGTTTCTCAGAAATAAAAGTTATTTACTTTGGCTCTCTACCAAAGCTATATGATAAACATCAATAACTAATAATTGAAACAGATAGAAAAATATTATCTAGTGCTTCCAATTCTACCAATTTCTCTTATCCATTTTTAATGGGACCAAAAACACGTAACAGAACATAAAATAACCTATATATATAGCATATATAATTAACATATAACGTTAATTATATATGCTATACTAAATGCTAATTTGGTTATGTTTAGGCTAAAATTATTTTTTTTAAAAATCCCTAAATCCATTACCTCTGATTTGATTGTTCCAAAATGATGAGGAAGAGGTAACAAGGAGAATAAAATATTGATAGAGGCCCTTCTTAGTTCCGTAGGATTCACATATGTTTTAAATTTTGAGAGTTCCCTGGATAAAAAAATAAGAAAATGATAGTTTTTCAACCTATCATTTCTATTTCAAAACAAAAATATCCTGTTTAGGTGTGCAGTTGTAGCATTTAATGTCTGTACAAGATTCACCAGAATGTCATAGTTTGCTGGTAGAAGAGCCCAACGCATTCATTTTAATGGAAAAATCTGTAGGCAGAAAACGCTGGAATTCTTATTCAGCTTGAATACAGGTTATTACATGTGATTTATATCTGAGGTCAAGAGCAAGATGTTTCTGTGTTGATATACTCAGTGTTCTACCTCAGAAGATGTCAAGGTTTTAGATGGGTGGGCTGCATAAGACCTTTTGAATAACTGAGCATTTTAGTCAAGTATCAGTTATGAAGCAGTACATTGTAGACAGAAGGTCCTGGTTTTAATTCCTGGCATCTCTGAAATCCTAGATAGTTGCTGCAAGATAGCATTAATAATACTGGGACAGATGCACCAATGCTTATTGCTATGCTTCTATGAATGATGTAAAGGTAATTTTACTGTCAAAACTATCAGATTTATTTTTTAATTTTATAACATGGATAAAGAAGCCATATACATAGGACAATCCTTTCTTTAATAAGTCTGCTTTAAAAGCAGTGCAACTATATGTTTGCCAATTGTAACTAATATAATAATGTAAGCTACATGTTCAAATACGTGTTTCTCAGAAATAAAAGTTATTTACTTTGGCTCTCTACGAAAGCTATATGATAAACATCAATAACTAATAATTGAAACAGATAGAAAAATATTATCTAGTGCTTCCAATTCTACCAATTTCTCTTATCCATTTTTAATGGGACCAAAAACACATAACAGAACATAAAATAACCTATATTTTTAGTAAATATTCATATAACGTTAATTATATATGCTATGCTATAAGACATCCAGAACATAACAAACTGCATCAATAGTCTTTCCCTTCCATTTTGCCCTTTGATCTGAGTTGATATTCTTAAAAATATAGAACAGCCTTCCTCAACCAGATACCTTCCAGATCTGTTGAGGCTGCAGCTTCTAGAATTCCCTGACAGCACAGCAATCCCATCTATCTGATTCTGAAAATATTCAGCAGTTTAAAAAGTAATATGAATGTTATCAATTCACCTGTCAGGTAAGATAGTTTCAAGTGCTGAAATGAAGTAAGGAACCAAGACATCAATCCCCTTCAGGTCACAGCAGAACAAGGCAGGGGAGTTTAAGATGACACTAGCCAGAACTGGGTGACAAACAGAATCAGCTATCTGCAGTCCCTGAATTAAAAGCATGTAAAACCTGGCAGAAAAAAAAAAGTATAAAGAGGTATATGAAAGAAGCATTAGCAAGCTAAGGTTGTTTTAGATGGTCAACAGCAAAGGCAAATCTGGCATTTATAGTGAGGCATTAAAGTATCTGCTACATTCTCTGATTCAAACAAAAAGCTAGATTGAAAAATTATCATGCTGTTCAGTCTTGCAGATGTTTTAATTAGTTATGCTGAACAAAAATTAGTTATTTGTTGCATTTATATCCCACCTTTATTCTGTGCTCAAGGCAGTTTATGTGGGGTCTCTCTAATGTTATCTATATAACATCTATGAGAGGTTGGGCTGAGAGAGAATGACTGGCCCAAGTCACATCCAGTGAGCTCCCTAGCAGAATGGAGATTTGCATCCGGGACTTCCTGGTCCTAGCTGAAAACTTAACCACTAGGGCTACCCTGCAATTACTATCCTGGGATGGCATGGACATCTTTCCAACAGCACATGTAAATTAACCATTTAAACCCAAAGGAATATGTCTATTTAGGTTGCTGCACATGCATGACCTATGTTTAGATTGTTAAACTAAACTGTAGTGTAGATTCATGAGATCTGAAGTAGTTTACTGATCAGCAATATGAAGGAACAATTTAAAATACAACGTTCTCTTTACACAAAAAGACTATTTGATTCAGGGGCTGACTTTTTATACTTCTGTCGCTCCCTGTAAAACAAGACTCTCCTCACTTAGCTATGTGCAGAATTACATGTTACAAATAAGGCAAAAACACCATTACAATTGGCATCCCATGAATGAGAGGTTTTCCTCTCCCCTATAGGTTACATATAATGTTATTATGTTACCTGTTTTCTCACCTACAATAACCAATGATGCCAAATGTATAAACAGGATAGTAGTTACAATATGCTACTATACATTACAGAAGAACAATGGGAAAAACTCAGTATTCATTTGCTTTTACTAGCCATAACCACGTCATCTGAAACTGTTTCACATTTCAAATAAACATTCTTTCTTGCAAATGATTACAAGGGTTTTTGCCAAATAACTGAAGAATTGCTATTTCCCCTATTGTGTCACTATTACATCCTCCTCATATTAAAATTTTCCTAAAGTGGTTTGGAAAGCATATAATGAAGAAAACAATGCTGTATTTTGTTTGCCTAAAAAAAGATGGAATCCAGGATATTGTGTTTTTATATACTTATATGTCAAAGATAATATTCTTTGAATCTCAGTTGAATACCTAATATCTGAGGCATCCAAAATGTAAGAAGTTGAAAAAACCTTCATATGTAACACAAGTATATAACAGAATATTTGAACAATTCAAAACATAAATCAGTACCGGGATAAGTAGGCTGGCAGTATATCTTCTCCGGTTTTCTTGCTACAAAATATTCTACAAAGTGTTCCACATGCCTCTGCTCTGCCAGATTCATAGTTGTCAGAAAATTCACCTGCATCAAATATAGGATTGGAAGCCATAGTCTCTGCAGACATTTGTGAACCTTTCCGGCGAAACTCCATATTAGCTTGTGTTGCTATAGCTAAAACAAAAAGAAGCACAGAGTTTTATTACATTTGCAAGTATATCCAATAGGCTCATGGGATCCTGGACACAAAGATCATGTCAAATTTAGTAATCATAAAAACCATTAGTTTACTGCATTTGCATTGCTGCCTCTGTTTATAAAGCATTTAGGGACTATGACTTTTGTAAGAAAATTATTTCCTTTCATCTTCACACACAAGCAAATCATCTCCCTCAGCAATCCATGCTACCCAAGCACAGAAGCCTCTGTTCCATTCACATTCTCAGCCAGATGCATCAACAAAAAGCCCCTGAAACTTGTTTTACAACGTCATTAATTTTCCTTACCCACTGTATAAATCCTTTATGTTCTCAAAAACTGGACCTCACCTTTTAACTATCCAGCAAGCTCCTGGGTCCCCTATTCTGGAACTAGAAGTAAGGATACAGGCAGACGCCAAATTCCAAATCATGTCTATGGAAAATATTGCTTCAAAAAAGCCAAGAGATGTATTACTATAGCATCAGAGGAAATGCTCAGAAAGAAATGCCCTCCATACTCTTCTCAAGCTTTTTCACTTTTCTCCTGCAGTTCTTTCATCTTCATCAGGCCTGCTTGCCAGAACTATCACTCAGAGTCGCTTTATGAGATACACAAGGGATGGTATGGCAAAAGTGACCTGAGTGCAGAGATGGAAATTCCTGCATGCTTATGAAACTTTTGGTGGCATGGATTAAGGAAAAAATCCAATATATTTTAAAATACATTAGGAGGCTACAAACAGTTCACTCTTCACTTCCTGTGCCTATATTTTTCCCAGCAATCACCAAGCTTATTACATTCACAAACCTCTACTGTCATTGATGCTCTATTCAAACATGTAACTGTTCGGTTTCTTCCAGCTGTCAGCCAGAATGCCCCTTACACAATTCCTCTTTTCCACAAATGAGAACTGTTAGGTGGATTTCTAGCAGATATGAACAGTTTAAGATCATGCAGATGGATGCTCACAACAAAAGTAATTCCAGTACTAGAAAAGCAACTGTTAATCCAATTCTACCTTATTAGGGGAATGGAAAAGAGATGTTTTACAGCCTAATCCTATACAGGCTTATTCAGAAGTCTCACTGAATTCAAAGTTCAGAGTTACCTCAAGAAATATGCATAGGATGCAACCTATGTCAACTATAGTCTTACAAACAGAAGCTCTGCTCAAGTGCTGAATGTTTATTACTAATAGATTAGTAATTTAGAAAAAGCAGGTTAAGATCAATTTTACTGTCTTTTTAAAAAGTAATTTCTTCACTAATTTTATTTTGGCAGAAGTAACTAAACCCAAATCTTTATGCGTCTTCCCATGAGCCATTTTTGTCCTGTAGAAGCTATCCAGCAAAATGTTATATTAGGGGGAAATAAAACTACATGCAGAATGCATACAAATCAAAACACTAGATCTGTGTAAAAGAAGCTTTATGGGAAAAAAAACATGGTTAGTGCAAAGTCCTATAATTCATGACACGAACACAGACTAGAGTACAGAAAATGATGGGACTGATTTCAGGCAGATTTGCTTTTGCCAACAATCTTCCCCGCTTAAAAAAGCACACACAGCTATTTGTCTTTCCATGTAAAGAGCAAAAGCTACAAGGGTTGACAATGATACAAATTAAAAAAATGGGATTATGAAAAAAAAGAAAAGAAAAAGAAAAAACATGACTGCAATTAAAGAGAAGCTACTAGTTCCTACTTACAAGATTTATAAGAAAGAAGAATTTGGATAAAAGATGCTGCAAGATAATAGAAATAAAATGGAAATAAATCAAAGGACAGCAATAGTTATAAAATACTTTAAAATGATGAAACTGTAATAACAAGTTAAGTAGTGTTTAGGGTTTTGAAACACAGATTAAAAGCTTATGATCTAGCAGGCTTGTTAAACATATAGGAAATTAGTGTTACGGTTCAAAATTATGACTGCATGCAGAACTCTAAACGGTTTAAAATATTGTCATGGGTTTCATATATTGTACATTTAGTTTTACCGTACTATTCAGACAGCGTTTTGCTTTAATTCATATATCAGCAACTGAAAACCTACACTACAAGGAAATCATAAAGAGATGGGAAGAAAGAAAATTTACTATCTATATATCTCACATCAGATCAGTCTCTTTATTTGCAGTTTCCATAGGGATGGCAAAACACCTTAGTGATCACCCAAACCCTTTCTTCAGGGGGAAAAAAAAAGCAATAGAATTTTTTATTCAAGGTTACCTGCACTTTGTGGAAAAGTGAAAGGTGAAAGAATGACAAATCATCTGGGAAACAAACAGACCAGGAAGGGTTTCAGAAGAAATCCCTTTTAATGTAAAAGGTAGTTAAACATCTTGTTTTGCCCTGAGGATCACACTGGAATTAATTAATTTGTAACTACGAAGATTTGTATGGGAATAGGAATGTATTGTTTGCTTTAAATTAAAACTAAAACCAATTCAATCATTATTTGAGTGCTGTGGAGATATATTTGCATAAAGTAGTCCCTGCATAAATCAAGGCAGAATTAATTATGCCATCACACCCACTGATAAAACAAAAATGTCCCCAACCTTAGAAAAGCCACTTCTCATATCGTTTATTACTAACACAGCAATCACACATCTTAGATAAAATGTAAACTGGCATCTAATTTCTCTGCATTGTACCAAAAGCTTGAAGAGCTGAATAAGGACTTAATTGAGAACAACTGAGGCAAGAAGAGGACTTTTCAAGCTTTCTCTTCAAGGGTTCTGCAATCTGTAGCTGCTATCAACAAGCATGCCTTTTGCACATTCGTTATCCTACTTCAAAGGCACTTTTTAAGTAACCCTGTACCCATCCTCATGTTGGCATTTTTTGCCACAGCTTGTGTTCAGATTCAAGACTCTCTGAAAACAGGAATTTCCAGCAACCTATTTGATTGGTTTTCTAGTCTTCAGTGGAGGATTTGAATGACATGTCTTGAAGCAAAAATAACAGAAAGAATGTTCCTTCCACAAAGTGCATGTTTGTGCAAAGGACTACCTTCAGCAGTGCTTCAAAGTAATTAAATACTGAACTCAAATTCCAATACGCTGGCTATGCAAGTTATCCTCTACAACAGAGCAACTACAACACAGAAACAACCTCTCACCAAGTCAAAAGATTAGAGTAATGAAATGTTTCTGTTTTAAAGAGAAAAGAGAATGTTAAAATATTTAATGTATTTATTTTTTATTTATCATATTTATATAGCTGCCCATCTCACATAAAGTGACATAAATATACCATACAAACAAATGTAGCAAGCAAAGCTACAAAACAAAAAGGAGAAGAACAGGGGAAAATCGTTCTGAAATTAGACTCAGAAATTGATGTGGGTCTTCATTAGTTTCTACTGTATAACTTGTAGTAAAGCCTACACAGAACAGGCATATGACACTTGAGTGCTGAGAAATTACAAAAAAGACAGACATTCCTTAATTTCTTTACAATATCTCCTTGAGGAGCCAGCAATTCCCCTCTTGTCTAATAACCATTAATTATTCACTCAGTTATTGCAACACTTCTGAGTTTGTCTACCACTTCATTAAAGCAAACAGATCACACTATCCAGTTAGTCCAGTTTTTGTGTACTTTAATTTAGCAGCAGCTCTGTAGTTTTAAGCAGAATTTTTTCTCATATATCTAAAATACACATACACTCACACACACACAAACATATACAAATATGAACCTAAGAATGTCTGAAGCCAAAGACATCCAATGTCTTCAATTTTACATTGAATACATTTTAAAACAAATGAAAGAGATTACAATCTGAAGGAAAAAATACAGTAGGAAAGAATAGATCATACATTATTGCTCAGTGCCATTCAGCATCAAGGAATGTACAACAGAAAAATGGAGGATGCATACCAATTTATTATTATCCTTTTGTTTTCAAATACTCTTGTTAACATGTACACTTGAATTCAACTGTATATTCAGTTAAACTGGAATGTAGAGCTTGTTTGCAACAGCAAGGTAGCCACACAATACAGTAGATATACTTTGACAAAACTTGGGAAAATTAGTTCACTGACCTAGATTATATGGGGAAATAAAACAGCTTTATTTTACTACAGGTAGTCCTCACTTACTGACCATTTGTTCAGTGACTGTTCAAAGTTACGACAGTGCTAAAAAATAACTTTAAGGCCCATTTATGACCTTTGCAGCGTCCCTCAGTCATGTGATTGCCATTAAAGTCAGTACACGTTGTCCTGTGACTGACCTGAAGTTTTTTCTTTCTTTCCCTCCTTGCAGAGCAGAGAGATTGGAGAGAGGGATTGCAAGAAAGTAAGTTGTTTGCTCTTCTACACATCGAAAGCAATGCGATTGCACCAACAGCCCGGGGCTGAGAGCTGCAGGAGTGCTATACAAACAGCTTACAGTACTCTCTTGAAATCTCTTTCTCTCCAATCTCTCCTCTTTGTGGAGTAGGGGTGGGGGGGAGAGAAAAAAAGCAAGCAATTTCTGTAGGTGACCTCTCCTTTGCCGGATCCTTTCCCACTGCCGGCACAATTGCATTGCTCTCAGTGGGTAGAAGAGCAAACACCTTACTCTCTTGAAATCCCTCTCCGATCTCTCTGCTCTGTAAGGGAGGGGGAGATGGTCAGGCAAAGGAGAGATTGCCAACAGATATTGCTTGCTTTTTTTCTCACCCCCCTACAAAGCAGAGAGATTGGAGACAAAGGGATTTCAAGAGAGTAAGTTGTTTGTGTAGGGTGCCCATAGCTCCCAGCCCTGGGCTGGGTGCAATCGCATTGCTTTCGATCTGTACAAGACAGTAAGCAGGCACTCCAAAGGGTGGGGGAGTGGTTAAGAGGCAAACAAAAGCAGAAGCTGTGAAACTGACTGTCTCTTTCCAGCCAGAAAACACAGTTGTGGTCATGTGATTTCCCACTTAGCAACTGCTTCATTTAGTGGCAGAGTTGTTGGTCCCAATTAGGGTCATTAAGCAAGGTCTACCTGTATAAATGTTTAAAGAAAGGCTAATTAGCATATCAATCCATAATACTAGATTGGATCTTTATTGCTAATAACAGAAATGATATGTATTGTATGCACGCCTTCGAGTCAATCTTGACTCCTGGCAATTGCCTGAATTAGTCCCTGCAGTTTTCTTGGCAAGATTTCAGAAGTGGTTTACCATTGCCTGCTTCCTAGGGCTGAGAGTGACTGGCCCAAGGTCATCCAGCTGGCTTTGTGCCTAAGGCAGAACTAGAATTCATGGTCTCCCAGTTTCTAGCCTGATGCCTTAACCACTATAGCAAACTGGCTTTTGAATGAATGAATGAATGAGGAGGAGGGAGGGAGGGAGGGAGGGAGGGAAGGAAGGAAGGAAGGAAGGAGGGAGGGAGGGAGGGAGGGATTAAGAAAGAAAGTAAGAAAGAAAGAATATACAGTGGTACCTCTACTTACGAACACCCCTACTTACAAAATTTTCGAGATACGACCAGCTCCGGCCCCAAAAATTTACCTCGATGTGCGAACTCCGCCTCGAGGTATGGCCATTTTTCCACCCTGACACGTGGTCCACGGCCATTTTTCCGTCCTGACACGTGGTCTGCGGCCATTTTTCCGCCCGACACGTGGTCCGCGGGTGTTTTTCTGCCCCGCTGCGCGGCGCGCGGGCGTTTTGCCGCCCCGCCGCACCCCTGACGTGCGGGGCGTGGGCGCTTTTCCGCCCCTGATGCACAGCGCACGGGTGTTTTGCTGCCCCACCGCGCGGTGCGCGGGCGCTTTTCCGCCCGACGCATGGTGTGCAGGTGTTTTGCCGCCCCGCTGTGCGGGCGCTTTTCTGCCTGACGCGTGGTCCGTGGACGCCAGAACGGATTAACGGTAATTACATTGAACCTTATGGGAAAATTTGCTTCGGGGTGCGACCAAATTCGGAGGGCGGAATGGATTAACCGTATTTACATTGAACCTTATGGGAAAATTTACCTCGACTTGCGACCAACTCAACTTGCGATCAGAGTCACGGAACGGATTAAGTTCGTAAGTAGAGGTACCACTGTACAAGAAAGAAATTATGACTTAACATATTACGGGTGGGGAGAATAAAATAAGCCTTATGGAGGCCTTGGGATAAAATGGTATAGAACAACGTGAGGTGCAGAATGCAAGCTTTAGAGCAGTATCAGATGAAAAAGAAATAAACTTGCATCAAACTCTGTATGATTCAACTGCGTCCAAAAATGAAAAGCAGCTAGAGAATCTCAATGGTTGCTCTACAAAGAGTGAAGCTCTATGAGGAACTATAAGGCAAACATGGAAACAACATAGTTCAAGAGTACAAGCAGGAAATCCTTGGCCCAGAGTAGGAAAGAAAGATGGCAAGAAATGAGCATGATAATTGGGCTGATCAGTGAGTACCTGAACTGTTATAAATTCTGAGAAAAGCCCCAATAACTTTGGGAAAACTGAGAATGGAGTTCTGACTAAACACTTAAATCTGAGAAATGAAAGATTCCAGCTAGTTGTTCAAATTACAGTATGCTAAGTACTACAAACCTATACTCCAAAAGACATAAGGGGGAGGCACAAAACAAAGGCACCAGAAGGAATCCATGCCGCCCTTTCTGGGGGGCAAGCCACTTCAAGAACAGATCATGCTTTACGACAAAACTCTGGATAATTTAAAATATGTCTGTGGATTGTGTGGCTGATAGGTATGGTAGCCGTATGTAATTCCCAAGTTTTGCATACTGCAGGACAGGAAGCCCTTCAATTCATGTATAAGTCTTCTATTCTCCGTAGTACATTATTTTAAAAAGACTCAGTACAATAGTTATGTTCTAGAGATCTTTAAACTCTTGCTCATGTTGCCCATATAAGAATACAGTAAAGTCACCTCCAAGTTGAACTCAGCTCCTATTGATTTAAATTAACACATACATGGAGTTTTATTGTCCTGATATGGAAATGGTTTGTTATTGCCTTTTTGTGAGACTTTTTTTTTTCAACTTCCCAGTCTAGCCTATAGTCCTGGACTTCCCAGGTAGCTTTCCCATCCAAGTACTAACCAGGCCCAAACCAGTTTGCTTTCTAGATCAGCCAAGGTCAGCTAAATATTGCACAATACAAATTAGACCAAGTACTAGAACACCTACAATATGAAACATATGATATATAAAACATATGGAAAAAGCAAAGAGATCTCCATTTCACTTACAAATTCTTAGTATCCTAGTATCATATGTTTAAATACAAATAAATGCTATTTAAATAAATTTACTGCTATTATAGTAAAGGCTTGAAAATTTTACAGCGAGGGTGGAGTCAGTGACTATATTTTCCACAGAAAACAGAATCACAAGCTACGACAAAATATTTTGTGATGTGATTCTGAGTTATAGCAACATGATGTACTCTTACTGAGCTAGAAAAACCCAATGAACCTAAAGCTTCATTCTGTTACTGTCTTGAATATCTCAAACTTAATTTTAATTATATAATTAAAATCCAGTGAAGCAGTGAAACATGCCAACGAAAGACAGTATGGCCTCAACGCACCTAAAGGCATTTCTTAAAGCTTGAAATACTAACCTTTAAAATAAAACAATATTGGAAGTAGCTTTACTGGCATTGGTACTGATTTTGTTCTTTCTTCAAATAATTAAATAATGACTGTATTTGTGTTCAGTAATAGGATTTGTATTGCCTTATGATTCTATCTTATTAAAAGTAGAAGATATCAAGAATTCTGGCCTAAATATAACATAAGCGAGTTTGCCATGCTTGCTTATTCCTTTTTAGTCAGAATTTATTTATTTCAAGAACTTATATGGCCGCCTATCTCACATAGTCATCCTAGGTGGCTCACAACAACCAACAAAACCAGAATACAAACAGAACAACCTTCCCACTAGGCACCAGACCAACCATTAACTTCCTGGCTCAACTCCCACCCTAGCCCAATGCTTGGGGAAAGAGCCAGGTCTTCATGGACTTCTGGAAGGCTAAAAGAATGGGGAGTCCTTGAATCTTAGTGGGAAACTCTTACAAAGGGCTAGGACAGCTACAGAAAAGGTGTGCCTCTGAGGTCCTATCAGATGACAGCATTTAAGAGAGGGGCCTGGGGTGGCCAACCTATCTGACCTAGTGGGAATGGGTAGGTATCTTTGCGGGAAGAGGTCTTGCAAATAACCTAGCCTGTAGGGCTTTTAAGGTGATAGCCAACACCTAGAATTGCATTTGGAAAGGATCTAGGAGCCAGTGCAGCTCACACAATAGCTGCATAACTCATGCATTGCTGCATTCTGGGCC
Organism: Python bivittatus; assembly: GCF_059951505.1. Taxonomy (NCBI): domain Eukaryota; kingdom Metazoa; phylum Chordata; class Lepidosauria; order Squamata; family Pythonidae; genus Python; species Python bivittatus. Next base: position 73,714,625 of record NW_028277098.1, on the reverse strand, counting down.
AGTTGCAGCTTCCAGATGGCCTTCAAGGGCAACCCCACGTAGAGTGTGTTGCAGTAATTCAATTACTGCAATTGGAAGGTGACTAAGTCTCAGCTCAACAAGGTAGATCAGACTAAGAAACCAATGCCATATAGGTCAGGACTACTTTTATTGTAACAGAATCTTAAGTCTGAATGTGCATCCCTCCCCCGCCTTACTTTATATTCATGTGAACTAGGGAGGGGCCTTTCTGAGACATTTACTCAAACTAATTTCTTGGACTGGGTTCAAGCCCCTCTTATCTGACCATTACCTTGATAGTAACCCTTCCTCCTGTCCTTCAAGGCTATTCCTTATATCCTCTATTCTAAGGCATGAGTGACCACAAGCAATGGTGTCCTAGTTCATGAATGGGCACAACTTGCATACGAGTTGAATTTATGCAAAGGCCCCCCTTCCAGTTCCTGCATTTCTGACATGAGACAAGATGAGACAAGAAGCCCCCCCCCAGCCATGGCTGCCACCTGCTCTTCTAGCAGGAATCACAAGTCCAGGAGGACCCCCAAATTGTGCACCAACAGCATCACTTGCCCAGCATGGGGTAGAGATGTATAACTGGATATCATCAGCATATTGATTATACCAAACCCCATACTGCCAAATGACCTCACCCAGTGGCTTTAAATAGATGTTAAATAGGAGGGGAGACAGACCTGAGCCCTGAGGCACCCCACATAACAGGACCCTACAGCTGGACCCTTCCTCCCCTACCAGCACCAACTGGTACCGGCCATGGAGGAAGGAGGAGAGCTGCTGCAAATTCTAAGATAACAAGTTAGTTCAAATATTAATTCTACTTAAAGAATTTTTTATGAGTTTAAACAGAGATAAATCAATCATGATTGAATTAAATCTTATTGATTTCAATGGATTTACTCTATGTGTGATTAATCCAGAGAGTGTACTCACATGTTGCACTAAAACATAGTTTGCTTGGCTTTGTGTGAAATATGTGAACTCAACCACTGTGATATGTAAATTATAGCTTAGTGTGAAGCAGACTGCACTTTTAGAGTGAGTCCCAAGATCTAAACAAATCAACAAATAAAAAATAAATAATTCATCCCAAGAAATTTTATATAATTTTTCCAAATAAATAAATAAATAAATAAAATAAAGATAGATAGATAGATAGATAGATAGATAGATAGATAGACAGACAGACAGACAGACAGATATGTAATTCTTCCCTCAACCTGAGAGTGTTTGCAATTCAACTTATATTTTTGTTAAGTCTATATGGATATCTCTGATGGATACAACTTCTGTGCTTTTGTTAAAGAAGGCAAGCACTATAATAATGAAATGTTATTCTCCACAAAATACCTTTTGAATCTACACATGCAATATATTAAAATCTGTATTTTCTAGATATGTATAAAAAGACTGTCAATAAAATATTAACAGCTGGAATTATAGCTGACTAAACCCCACTTATTACTATTTCTTTTGTTATAAATTGCTTTATTCAGTTAGAAATGTCTTGCCCCAACAGACAGCAGTCAGGTTTGGCATAGTAACAGTGGAACTGTAAACTAATACAATGAAACATATATTGGTTGTGAATAATTTGTTTAACCCTGTATACATCATTTCTGTTACGTCCAGTTTTATATGGACATTTAAAAAAACTATGAGAAGGTCAGATAAAATAAAACTGATTATCAAAGATTTGAAAACTACAGGTTTACAGAACCCTTGAAGCTAAAGAATTTAACTAAACACTGGAATGCATAGATTTCATGACAGGAATTCTGACAGAAACCCAAATACCAATTCTGAAAAACAAATTCAAGCAATGATCAAACAATGCAGACACATCCTATTATAGTGCTTGCCACCCATTCTACTAATTAACTGCTTGAAATTATTCAGTTAGGAAATCTGCTTTTGAAGTAATACTTTTTAAAGGCATAAACAATTCCCCTCATGTCACTTTCTCTCAGCCAATATGGCTGTAGAAGTCATCTTTCAAGTTTCAGTAAAAATAAGTGATCCAACTTCAAAATTTGACTTTTAATTGTTACAGTCCCTTGTCAATAAAATCAAAATGTTATTTATATTAAACAATGTAGTATTTCACACTGACATGTTAATCATACTATTTTGTCCAGTTTTAATTTTGATTAGCCAAACACATTAATGCCAACAAAGAGGATGAGGTCTATAGAATTGATTGAAATATTTACCAGTCATACTGCTGTCTCTGTTTATTCCATTATGAAGCTTACAATGAACAAAGGCTGCATCAAACAGCCACGATCCAAAGAGGTTCAAGATACTATTAACTTTTGGCCTGTGAGGGGCAGGTAACGGTCGAGGTTCAGAACTAGTCTGGTTTGGGCTAGACAGTGGAGAAGTAGAAGATGGCTGGTGTTTGGAAGCATGAGCAGTGTTAGCCTATTTGAATGAAAAAAAAGCATTTGTTTAGAACTTTAATCATATACCTGCTTATAATGTAATAATGTCAGTTATCTTTATTATTGGAAATATTACAAAAACATAGCTGTTGCTAAGGATAAAGACTTACTGTGCTGTTTTTCATTGTTGGCTTATTCACAGTTACAGCACGATGTCTCCGATTATGAGGTGGGGTTGTATTAACAGCTGCAGTTTGGGGCATGCTCAATCTATTTACTGGTGTAGGTGGAGCACTATCAGCGCGAGGCCTTGAAATACCTGAAAAATATAACATCAATTTGAACCTGAAGTTCTACCTAAAATCCTATGGTGTATTTTTAGAAATATACACACACTAGCTCTAGTGTTAAATATATCTCATTTTAGAATTAATTTTTTACTAAGATTAGAAAGAGATGAAAGTTTTGAAATTACATATAGTATTTCTTCTTAAAACATAGCCAGATTTGAACATATACAGTGAAAACAATAAGAAAACTATAGAAACAAAGAGGAAAAACTGAAAGTTTTTTTCTTCCTAACTAGGTTAACAGCCATCTTTAAAATTTTAAGAGAATGATCTATCTTTAACATATGTAATAATGTTAAAAATGATACACACAGCTTTCTTATACCTAGTCAAACATTCTTCAGAGTGGTAAGCTAAGCAAAAACTAGTGGAAGTGAACTGACCAGGCATTCATGGAAAAAAATCCTTATATACTGAATGTGAAAAGAGGATCAATGAAACAATTATTCCTAAGTGTATGCAGTGATAGGATGCTCTACTTTCAAAGTATTTGCAGCATACTTTTGCAAACATTTCATTTCTTATTTTCATATTACCATATTTAAGACAAGTTTTATCCCTCAAATAATTACCTGTAAATTGAGGAAGTCAATCTTAAAATACTGATCAGAATAGAAAAAGCTGTTATGGTTTAAAAGCATTCAAAAGGGGCACTTCACTATACGCCAAGCGAAGTACCCTCTTTGATGCATTAAATCAACCATGTGCTCTGGAAGGCTGAGCATGAGTTGCTTCAAAGGATTTTCTCAATTTTCCACATGGGTGTCTGTGAACAGGTAACACTTCCACTGGAACCACCAGCAGAGTTGAGACCATGGCTGTTTTAGTGCTTCAAGGAGTGTTTTGGCCCTTTTGAATACTTTGGACAGCCCTAGAAGCTGCTGAAAATAAAGAAATGGACAGGAGATCAATGCTGAAAAGCTGGCCACCACTGATAATTACTCATTATTGAGGACATAGTGATTAGCCCTTCTTGAAACGGCTAAACAGGGTTTCTCTTGTTTTTTTTTTCCTATCCTGCCCTTTTTTCTTCCTTCCCTTTTGCATGCAGTTACCACTTCCTCGTACTCCATTTCCATTCTGTTTGTTTGTTTTGCTGTTTTTGTCAGAAATAATTAACATAATAAATAGAGCACCTTATTTTACAAGAAATTAATTTCAATTGGTAGTTATTAATTCAATATATATATATATATATATATATATATATATATATATATATATTTGTCCTGGCCCTGGGTATATTTGGGAGTGTGGCTTCACAGAGGTATATAAACAGATACACATATATCCACACACATGTGTCACAGAGACACAATTACTGGAAAAGAGAACATCTCCAGGACAGGTTTCAGCTGGAGTTGGCAACTGAAGCCAAAATTTAGCCTCCAATGGTGTTACTGAAATGAAGGGCCAAAATTTGTTAAGGGAAGGGTTCAGGAATCATAATAAAAGCATTTTACCTCATGCAGATATTACACTTTCATCCCCTTCCCAACAACACTGTCCCCAAACTACAAAATTAATTAAAAATTAGCCCACCCAAAATCATCTTGTTGCTGAACTTTGGCAATGGGATCTCAAGATATTTTGGGGACCACAAATGGTATTCCCGGAGCTGCATGCAACCATTTGCCTCCAATTCCCCACTCCTGATATACAGCTACAAAATATTAGTGTAACTTGAGGCTTGAAAATGCAATGTTTAAATATTTATTTTTAAAATACAATACATAAAATTCAACTTTATTGTAGCAAAGATTAAAAATTATTAACATAGGAGCCAAACTTCATTCTTCCCATTTTAGAAACAAATTTGTAGCAAAATCCTCCTGCATCAAAGAACAAATTGCCCATGAACATTCCCCAAACCATTTTAAGGGAATCTCATTTATGTTCATAATCCTCAGAAGTCAATTTTGCTACAGCTTACTCCCAATTTAATGAGCATAAGGAATAAGCACAGGAAAGCTCCTCAGCTTTTTGCAGTCCCTTCTAGCTCTTTCCCGTAAAATTATGCCCTTAATTGGTTTTTTTTGTTTTATATATGGAATTGGAGGATTCAAAAAATGCACAAGAAAAGAGGCCCTCAGCAACTTTCTGAACCTTTGATAAAACTTCTCCTGATGGCTGAGGAATCTGGTTGGCTGAAAGTGATGGATAAGCAGCCAAATTACATGGAAGTCTAATCTATAGGTATAGAAAAGCTGCTTCCAACACTAAGCTGTGCATGGTTCTCTAGATCTAGGGTAGAGTGCAGAGGTTCCCAAACTTTCTCACTTTTCATGGTGCCCTAGGTGTCTCTAATTTTTTCATGGTGGCCCTAAGCCAAAACTGTGAACTACCTCAAGCTAGTAGTTCACAATCCCATGGCACCCCTGTGAGTTTGCTATAGCAGGCCAGGGGAACAAAGGTGTATTTTTTTCTGTATCAAAGTGATCTTGACCATTGCATTTCCAGAGCTCACTATTTTGATGTCATTTCCAAATCTCAGATGCAAGTCACAATTCTTCATCCACAATTCAGAATATTAGGGGAAAAAACCTTAATCTACAGATAAAAGGACAAACAATTTACAAGTGATTAAGAGTTCTCTTCTATGTGCCTTGGTATTACAATCAGCACAATTGAAACAGATCTGTTTGTCTTAGTTTAACAAACAGAAAGAAGCAGTATTCTGTTACTAAAGAAACATTTATTCAAAAGTTTGGGCTTTCATGAGTTTTAAATTAACAAATAATTATGTTTAAATTAACAGAAGTAATAAAAAATAATTGATTTTTCTAATAATTACATTAACTTAATTGAATTAATTTCTAATAATTAACAAATAATAAAAATTTATTTTTCTAATGCAAATTTTGCATTAATCATGAGTTAAACGCACAATTTGGATTAGAAAAATCCATTTTTATTATTTGTTAATTATTAGAAATTAATTTAATTTCTAATAATTAAATCATGTGTAGCTCTCTCATTAACTTTAATCATAAGTGTAGCTCTCTCATACTGCAATAAGCTTTAAATAGCATTCTGCAAAAAAGGTCCACACAATTTAATTATATTCCTCCATAATCCATTTTCATTTATTGTAGGATGTGACAGTGAATTAATTCATTATAAGATAAATACTAAAATGGAACAGCTATAGTTGGATTTGCTTATTTTCAGCCTGTGTTTTCCATTAATAGTATAATTAATAGTATAACAGCTTTGCTGGGTTAGCTAGTCCAGGAATCTATACTCAGATGCCAACTGGAAACCCATAAATTAGACATGAGTATAATACCATCATCCTGGTCATGCTCCCCATCAGCTCCTATTCAGCAGTATTCTACCTCTAACAGTGCAGTTATGAATGCACAGCCATCATAACTACCAATTACTGAATGCCTTAGTCTCTGCATATTTATCTCCTTTTAAATATAGCAAAGAGGATGGCATCAGCAAATTCTGTAGTAGCAAATTCCAGAGCACACTGTGAAGTAATCTAATTTTATTTGTCCTGAAATTCCCACTCTTCTTTTTCATTCAATCAGTGGTTCTCAGATTTTTACATCTTATGACCCACCAATAATTCTGTCAGAGGGTGTAGATCCCATCATAATAGAAAGACTACTTCTTAAAAATATATTTGCAGTCATTCTTTATAATATTTATCATTCCCAGTAAGTTTTATGGTTTCACTCTACACTCTACCTAACTAGTCCTGTGTATCAACAGTTGAAAATCATTGCAGTAGATGATTCCATATTCTGGAATTATAGCAATGCTTTCCTCTGCAAGAATAATTTTATATAATTCCATCATGCCTTCCCTCAGTCACCTGTTTTTGAAGCTATACCGTACCCTTTTCTCGTAAGAAAACTGCTCCCAGTGCTTTGATCAGGCAAATGCCTTTTCTGTACCTTTTTCTGTTATACAGTATCACACTGCAAAGACCAGAAGTATATATAATACAAAGATTAGGCTAGCGCCAGCTTTAAAGCTTTACTAGTTATCCCAACATGGGATCTGTATCTTCTTTTTCTTTTATAGCAGTCACACACTGAATTCATATCACCATAACCTCAAAACTTTCGCATTGAGTTCCCACTACCTCAATCACAATCAGCAAATATGTGAAGTTAGGAATTTTGCCTAACATGAATCATTCTATATTTATCTGTACTAAACTGCAGTTGCTATTTTAATATTCATTTCTGCCACCCCTCTCAGGTTTTGAATTATATACTGTCCTTTTCAAATTATTAAAGCATTCCATTTAATGCCCCATAGAAAGCATTCTTCCCCTTTATTCAAGCCATCCCTCCATGAATATTTCAAAGAATTTAATTTATATGAGATTTTTTTCTCTATTTCTCAATATTTAAACATTTTGAACATCTCTTAATATGTTCCAGCATAGAAGTACGCTAATGTTATTAAAATAAATTAGGACTATTAATCTTGTTGCAGTGTGAGAGAGAAACTTATTAACATGACTGTAAAAGATACTAAGGATTGGTAGTTGTACTTTTTAATATATATACACAGTACTTCTGGAAATACATAATCTACAACAGTGAAAAGAAGCTCATTTTATAGCAAAGAAAGTCTGTATAACAATTAAAAAAAATAAACAGAATACTATATTTTAAGTGTTTTTATTACAATAGTAATATATCAATTTATACAGTACTAAGAAACTATCATGACAGAATACTGCACCTTTCCAAAATTTGATTCAAACCCCAACCACTGTTAAAATCACTACCCATCTCCTGAGATTCTTGGCACCCAAGACAGTGCAACAAGTTTTAATACCATATCTGGGTAATCTTTCACACCCATTGATTGTAAGTGCAGCAACTCCTAAAGAAGAGAGAGAGTATTTTCTGCTACATTATATGCCATAACGGAAACATATCCAAAAAGCAGTTCTTGAGGAAAATGACATATGCAATTTTTACTGAAAGTTGTGGTTTCATACAAAAACAGGCAACTGTTTTAGTTAACAACCCCAAATCCTGAAAATTCTTCAAAGCAAATTATTCAAGTAGGAACCAAGAAATATTTCAAGGCATTTTGCTAAGTATATTAATAATCTACTTTTCAGAACTTATTAGCCAGACTATAACAACCTGACCAGAAAAACACTTGGGTGGACTCCTTAAAGGGAATGTGATCACCCAAGGACCTGCAATATACCTTCTGATCTTCCAGTGTTTTAGAAATAGTTCATCTACCTTATATTTTTTCTCTGGAAGCTGTATGTAGGAGAGACAGAAGGAGCCAGAGATGGGAGGTGAAGCTCATAAAAGGACTAACAGTTGTCAACTATTTGAAATAAAATATATTTCAAATGTCCAGATAATGGCATTGACATGTATGCAATTAGTTCTACAACATACTGCTGAACTGAATACCTATACCACAAAAAGAGGCAAGCAACATCTTATCAATTAAAATACTTTACCTAGAAATGCATCCACTAAGCAACTGATCCCACGCATAGCACGAAAGAATATTTGAGGCAGATGTTTAAGGCAGGGATACTGATTCAATTCCTGAGCCATTCCACTCACATTTAGAAACTGTTCCTGAAATTTGGGGGTAGAGCTTATTACCGCTGGATTACTCAAATCCACAGGATTGCTACAAAGAAAAATGATATTATTTAATCAGAACAAAATGACCAGATGGAGGAAAAAACCCCCTCAAACCTATAATACACTAAATACTTTTTCTTTAAAAATTTTCCTTTAAAGAAATTAAAAGACTGTTTAATTTCTTGAAAGTTTGGAATGCAAATCATTCTATAATTTTTAATATTAATGGATAAATTTATTTACCGTAAAGCTTACTATCTATGAAGTTAAAGTGCTGCATGAAGAACTGATTTCTATTTTTTTTAAATTATGCCCTGAAGGTGAAATGTTTAAAAATTGATAGACCCAAGAGTAATAGACAACCCATCCAATACCTAGCTAATAAAGACGGCAAAGTGTTTGGGGGCTTAGGTTTAAATTATTGTTAATTATGATCACCTAGGGGCCCATGACATTTGTATGCTGATGTGAATGCAACAGTATTGTAAGAGAATGTTACAGCTGTGGATGTAGGGAGGCACTAAAATCATAAAGGCAGTGGAGGAATTATTAGAATGTTTAGTGCATAGAGCTATATGAAAGGAACACAATTAGCAAAAAACTGAAAAGATATGAAGAATTTCAGAAAAACTATTTTTTAAAGTAGCCAGAAAAAATGTTTTGAGTCAGAACTCTACAAAAGCTGTTCTGAGGACAACTCCAAAATACCACATGCTTCAATGAAGTCAGATGTTTCAACAGGTTAATTTATTTCTAGAATGAAAGGTATTCAGTCACTGGATAAAGAAGATTGGCTTTTTATTTTATTTTTATTTTATTATTGAGTTTGAATATCTGCATCCTGACCTATTAAAGAGCCACTTCATAGCAAGGCCAACATCTTATTTCAGTAAGTCTTGATCCAAGAAGACTCATATATAACAGAACTGAGTAAACTTGCTAATAACATTATATGATTTTTCTTGTGTATACCTCAGCATATGTAAAAAGCGAAACCAGGTCTGGGCAACACATTCATTATCCATTTCAGGAGGTATCAAATTTGCATCTTCATCAGGAATTTTAAAAGGTGGAAATGAAGGTCCATATGTAAAACGCAACAATCTAGGGGGAAAAAAAGTAGTTTTTAAAACAGTTTTTGGAATTCTGATTTCACTCTGCCTACAATAATTAGTATCCATATTTCATTGGAGGCATTTGCTGAACAAAAACTTTACAAATATCATACAAAGATCCAAACTCTAATCAACCTAATTATACTTTTCCTACTTATACATTTCAGGGAGTACTTCTTTTAAACCAAGCTAAATTGCAGTAATAAGTCTTGATGTGTACTCTAATAAAGAGGAAATTTAAACAAGGAATTAGCTGGTTATATAGCAACATGAAACATCCTTGCTCAAATGGTAATATTCATACAGCAGAGGTTTGTATTACTCTTAATACTGCATTGATTATGAAAAGGAAGAGTTTACAAAAATAATTATATGTAGCCTCCATACACACACACACAAACTCCTTAAGATGCATTCATGTTTTTTTGCAAAGATCTTGTGATGTAGTGGCCCACCAAAGCAGAAAAATATACCTAGCACCCATTCAGAATCCTAGCAAAAGATTTTCCTTTCACAATAATAATAGTAAAAATGACATAATACATAATTATCTTGCATGACTCTCCCTGACCTGACAATTTTCTATTTCAAAGAAAAAAAATTAACATACAAAAAACAAAACAAAAAACAAGTGATCAGGGGCACTCTGATCTGCATTCTGATATGTGACCACCCAGAACCCAGTTCTAAACTAAAGAGAAACTAAATTTAAGAACAAATTCAGAAGTTCACACATAGTAAATGTGATAAGTCAGGTGCAGTAACAGCTAATTTGAATAGAAAGAGCAATGCCCAAGGAAATCTCCTGAACCATTAATATCAACTGCATCATTTAGCAATGTCAAACTGAATAAGGAAAAAAGAGATAGCCTACCTAGCAGTAAGTGCACAGATAACTTTACTCCACTGTTCTACCACTGCAGAATGATGCCTCCAATTTGCTACCATCTCTTTGGCAGTTTTCCAATAAGGTGGTGTGGGAAAACACCGAGAACAGGCTAGCAACCAGACTTCAAACAACACACCAATCAGTTTTTCAGCCAGATTCTCAGCAATACCACCTAAAACAGGAACAAAGCAAAGGACATTTTAAAAATCTTTCTTGCAAGGAATCCTCTATTATTTTCATAATATCAATTAATTATGATCTATCTAGGTACTAATTCTTCTCACTGCTCATTGCACAGTGACATAGTTTTATGATCATGTACCAGAATAGTCAGCTTTGTTCAGAACTATATGCAAACTTCATATTCCTATTAAATAGTTGGAACTTTATATTCCCCCAAACCATTCTAAATATATGGAAATAAACACATTGAAACTTTTAGAACAGGTTGATTTGGATGTTAATAGACGTATTAAAATTCTATTAAGCCTGAAGGGTATAATTAATGCTATTAAAATGAATATTCTCCCTCTTCTAAATTATGCCTTGAGAGGTATCCCAATGTTAATCCCAGATAAATATTTTCTTCAGAACAATAAGTTATTCAGAAAATAGATCTCCAAGAATTTCGTTAGCTAAACTAAGATTACCATTTGTTGATGATGGTTTTAATTTACTGGATTTGCAAAAATATAATTGGGCTTATATTTTATCAACCATAAATATGTACAATGAAAAATACTCCAATGTATATAGAGTAAAAGCATGGGCCTTGTTGGAAAGTTACTATTTATCTCCATTAAGGTTAAGGCAAGTTCTTGGAATAACATGTAGTAGAAAGAGTGTTTTATTTCCAGGACTGTGTGCCATGAGAAACCTTTGAGCTCTAATGGGGTGTAAACCAGATTTTGGTCTGAGGCTCACAAATGTTTAACTCTTTAGAAGAATTCTACTTTAAAAATAGGTGGTAGTATGTTTTATCGGAAAGTATGAGTAGAGCTGGGATAGTTACATTAAATCAATTTTTATGTAATGGTTATATCAAGGATTTTTCTCAGCTTCAGACTAAATTTCATCTTCCTAGTTCACAACAGTAGCAGTATTTTCAACGTAAGCATGCTCTGACAGCTCAACATGGGCCAGACACCGTGGCCACTTCAAAGGTACCTGAGATGCTTTATCTGATGGAATCTATCTCTTACCAAAAGTTAAAGAACATTTTTAAAGTGGATACCACTGGGATATATCAACTATGGACTAAATATTTGGAATATACAATAGGTCCATCTCAACGGTCGCAAGTCCTTAAAAACATTAAATTAGTATCAACGAATTGGAGATAAAAATTGATTCATCTAAAAAAATGTATTTTCAGCTTACTGAATAGAGAAAACATGTCTAATATTTCAGTATCATTTTATGATTATGATGCTTTAAAGTATTAAACAATAGGAAAAAACAGGATAATGTTCTTAATTAAACAATTTCTAGCTAAAAACTTATTTGGAAGTAGTAAATGGGAAAAGCTAAGTGTCTAACCTTGTACTGTTGGAGGTGCCAGCAGAGTATCATTAATCTGTAGTAGAAACAATAATAAAACTTCCCATGTTTCTCTAGCCATAATGGTTGATTCATGAGCCAATTTCTGGACAGCTTTCAAAACTTGCAAACACAATTTAATCTGACTGGAACCTTGATCCTGCCTATAAAGAAGAAAACATACCTTAACAATGCAAACTGCAAAAAGTATCTGCAAAGACTGAGGCTGGGAATCAAAAGGGGGTATTTCAAAACATCACTAATGAAGAGCAAATGGATATTACAATTACTAGACTTATCTGGAAAAAGGGCACTTAGCCTTTCAGTTTTGCATTTGGGGAAAAATAGATCCACACAACTCACAAAAACTCTTACTTAATGAATTAGCTCTTAAATGAGAGTGGGAGTTCTACTTATTGCCTTTCCAAGATTCTTTATTCTAATACCTTATTTCCTGACATTAAACCTGATTAATGAAACTCCATATGAATATTGTTCCCTAGTTGTAGTATACTCTTAAGGGCCTGGCAGCAGCATTAAGAGAGGTTAGTAAAAGATTTTCAAAGCATCTAAAGTCAGCAGTCAATAGAATAATCTGCAGTCTGTGACCCACCTAGTTGAATTCAAAATACCTATCAGTACTTCTAAAAATATACCACTTTCTGAGACCTTGGTTACGGAAGAAGAGTTTGAAACATGTAGGTCATTACATTTTTAGGTTAAGTATTTTATATTAACTCTGGGCAGTTTGTTGCAGACAGAGATCTGTAACATAGGCCTCTTTAAGATGGTTAAAAATTTGCAAACAGTATTTTAAAGAATAAAATTTTCACTAACTCAAAAACATAAATACATATTAAAATACTTTTCTAAAACAAGAAATACCAAGAATTTTCTACAATTAATAAATAACATGGTTAATCTAAAAACAATTATTAGCTATGTATTGTTGAAGGCTTTCACGGCCGGCATACGATGGCTGGTGTGGGTCTTCTGGGCTGTGTGGCCGTGGTCTTGAAGTTTTGTTTCCTAACGTTTCGCCAGCACCTGTGACCGGCATCTTCAGAGTGCAGGAGCACAGACAGGAGCAGTTCTCTCTGTGCCCAGGGTGATGTGACCCTTTTTGTGGGTATTTATAGAGATCTGGGGGGGAAAGGGAGGGGGGGGAGATTGGGGGTGTGGGTGGGGTTGAGTTACTGAGTGGCTGCTTGTTTTGGTGTCAGCATCTGTGTGTATCTTCCTGCCTAATCCCCAGGAAGATACACACAGATTCTGACACCAAAGCAAGCCGCCACTCAGTAACCCAACCCCACCCACACCCCCAATCTCCCCCCCTCCCTTCCCCCCCCCGATCTCTATAAATACCCACAAAAAGGGTCACATCACCCTGGGCACAGAGAGAACTGCTCCTGTCTGTGCTCCTGCACTCTGAAGATGCCAGTCACAGGTGCTGGCGAAACGTTAGGAAACAAAACTTCAAGACCACGGCCACACAGCCCGGAAGACCCACACCAGCCAATTATTAGCTATGCTTTTAAGATAAACTATGGCTAAATTATGGACTGTCTTGATCAATAATTATACAGTACAGGCATAAAGTTATTTGTTCTACACTACTTACCTAGGTACAAAGAGGTTCTGTAGATGTTTGAGAATGCTCTGAACATAAAGATTTGGCTCTTTAATAACAGGTGGAGGAATTGTATCCTTAGGTAAAACCAGAGCCATAATCCAATCTGTATATACATCAACACAGTGTTTCACTGTCTCACCATCCAAAGGGAGAGTGAGCCCATAGCAAACCACCTCCATTGTCCATTTTACCTAAGAAAATAAAAATACAGCAATATTAATACTAACAATGGCAAAAATATAGACAATCAAGCCTGAAAAAAGGAATTCAGTTCTTTACCAGCTATATTCAAAATACTTGGGTCTAGAAATATTACGTATGGCAGTGGGCTACAAACTGTATCGTATGTTTGTATGTTTCAATGAATGCATAGTGAATAGAACCTAACATGCCTGTACATGGTACAAAGTTAAACATGACATGGTTTTGCAGATTTGAATCCGTACTATTTACATCCAAGTATTTATAGATTCAAAATAAGAAAATGATGAATATGCAAAGTACAGAACTTTGGAAAGCCTTCTGGTTGATTTAGTGCTTTTTTGTTCCTTTATTTCTTTTGTACTGTAAAGTAAATAGGGCCCAAAGGTGATTGACTCATTAGGTCTACAATTAATCAGGTGATGACAATTCCACACTAAACAAATACTGTGACTCTTCTAACTCTTGAGTTCTGATTGTTATTCTATCTGCTTTCAACAACTACAGGCTCTTCTAAGCAGCTGTCTGAACATTTGAAAATGAAGATAATTCACTCTTAGAAAGCAGGGGAAGACTATAAAAATATCTCTAAATGCTTCCAGCTAGCAATTTCAAGTGTCAGAAACATTGTCAAGGAAACAGAAGATACATGGAATAGTTGAAGTCAAGGCAAGATCTAGAAGACCAAAAAAAATCTATTAGGACTGTTCAAAAATTGGTCAGAGCTGCAAAACAGAACCCACAGATCTCTGCAAAGGACATCCTAAAAAGTTTAGCTGATGCTAGAGTAGTTGTCCACAGATCCTTAGTACAGTATTGTTTACACAACAATGATATGCATCGGAGTGTTGTCAGGGAGAAATCTTTTCTCTGATCCCATTACAAAAATCAATTGTTTCAAGTATGCAAAATGATGAGCCTCAAATCTTTAGGAAGAAAGTGCTCTGGACTGGTGAAACAAAAACTGAACTTTTCAGCCACAGCCACACAAGATACTTTTGGAGAAAAAAATGTGAAGCATTTGGGGAGGAAAAAAGAATACCTAGCCAATAATTAAACATGGGTGGTTTTATTATACTTTGGAACTGCATAGCAGCCACTAGCATATGAAATATTGTACAGGAGAAGAAAAAGAATCCTTTTTCCAGGGCTGGCTCCTGGTCAAGTCAGTAGTCTCAGATTTGGGGGGTGCTTCAGGGCTCTAGTCTCTCCCCACTTCTATTTAAAATTTACATGAAACCACTAGGAGAGGTCATTTGTTGATATGGGGTGCAGTATCATCAGTATGCTCCTGGTACCCACAGAAGAGAATATACTGATGATGATACCCAGAGAAGAGAAGAAGGGGAACAATATCATCTGTATGCTCATGATACCCGTAGAAGAGAATATACTAATGATGATACCCAGCTGTACATCTCTGCCCTGGACCAACCAAACAATATTATTGAGAACCTTTCCCAATGCCCAGAGGCTGTGGGGGTCTGGATACAGAACAAGAGGCTTTGGCTCAACCCTGGGAAGACTGGGTTACTGTAGATTTTAAGGCCTCCCAGCTCTGGAGATTTTCCTCTTTAACTCTGCCTAGGGGTGCATTTCCCCAATCAGAGCTGGTGTGCAATTTGCAATTTTCTGCTCAAAAAGCAGGTGGGAGCCATGGCTAAGAGGGCCTTTGCACAGGTTCATCTTATGCACCAACTGTGCCCATTCCTGTACTGGGAAGCCTTGTCACAGTAACTAATGCCTTAGTCATCTCCTGTGTGGATTACTGTAACATGTCATACATGGGGCTGCCCTTGAAAAGCATTAAGAAGCTGCAACTGGTCCAGAACATAGCAGCACAGGCAGTTTTTGGTATCTCTCAAGATGTTAATGTAGCAGTGTTAAGCAGTTAACACTGCTACTCTGCAAGCTGCACTGCCTCCCAGTAGGTTTCCAGATCCAATTCAAGGTGCTGGTTGCCACCTATAAAATCTTACATGGCATAGGATCAGACTATTTGCAGGACTGCCCCCATTGTTCTGCCACCCCTAACAGGGATGGCATGCTCCTGGTTCCTTCCATCGAACAATGGCATCTTGTTGGACCTGGAGTTGTATGTTCTCTGTGGCTATGCCTGTCCCGTGGAACATCATCCCTCCACAGATCCAGATGGCCCCAACCCTGTTAGCCTTTCATAAAGCTCTGACGAACTGACTGTTCATCCAGGCATTTGGGCCAGGAGGTTAGGTGAGCTCTGCTCATAATGTGCCTTTTTGTTTTGGGAGTTGTAGTTTTAACCAGGGTGTTATGGGCTATATATTGTTATGGTGGTTTTAATCTTTGTACACCGCCCAGAGTCACAGCTGTTAGATGAGAGACTATCTAAATAATTTAAATAAATAAATAAAAAGTTCTGCTAGGTATCAAGACATTCTAGAAGCTAATATCACATAGTCAGTGAAGAAACTGAAGTTGAAAAGCTGTTGGATCTGCAAGACAGCAATCTGAAACATACCTTCAAATCAGTCATAAAGTTTTAGAAAAGCCTCCAGAGTACCCAGACTTGAATATTATTGAAAAGCTGTGGGAAGATCTCAAACATGCAATGCATGCAAGGTGACCCTAAAATATTTCTGAGCTAGAAGAGGTCTATAAGGAAAAGTGGGGGGGGGGGGAATCCCCAAGCAAGAAACAGAAAGACTAATAATGACTTCAGAAAATGAGAAGCTTTTATTTCTACTGACAGATTTGTTACAAAGTATTTAATGAAAGGATGTCCAAAGTTCTGCATCTCCTGTGCAGTTGCTTTCTTATTCTGAATCTGTAAACCACTATACAGAGATAGTAAGTTTGCATTCAAATTTGCAAAAAGATCTTCTACCATGTAGTGGTTATATCAGCTTCCATTCATTTGTGGGTTCATATATTTGACGACCAGGATGTTTAGATATTTATATGCAACTATACACACCCATTTTACAATGTAATTCCTTTAAACACATATGTCTCCTGAACAAAGGAATGGGGAATTGTAAGAAAGGGAGGAAATTCTCCAAAATTGAACAAATTCTATATAAACCTTAATTAACTATAGTTCATGCTGAAATTACCAATGATCACATCAGTTGCTGCACAGCATGTGAGTTATACGGTTTGAACATAGAGTGTCTGAGCCAATATGAACATGGTGACTGTGTTCTAATGGCAAACTAAAGCCAGAATTCACTAAAATTGTTGTGTGTACCTATCACTGTGGTTTGTACACTATAATTTATAGCTTAGCTTTAGATATGAACCAGACCACTAAGCTTCTTCATTAAAGTACAGTTAAAACTAAATATGGCTTAGCACAATATGTAAACTCAACCACTGAATATTCTTTGTGTAGTTTAGTGATAAGTGACAATTTATTAAAACCACATCATAATTATTTTACAAAGTAAAAAGTATATTGGTTGTTCTGAGTTACTATTTCCCATCCTATTATATTAAATTGTAGGTATGCTAAATAGGCATTTTTTAAATGTCACTAGCAGCAAAATCATACGTTTTCCATAAATATATCTGCCAAATTGTTTTTAAGGAACATTTTCTACCCTATGGAGTTGTCATCTCAGTTGCTGAAATGCACCTCTAGCTGTATGCTTTTCAAAGCAAAGGGCAGCGATACAGCAATAATTTCCTCCACATATTTTTCTTAATACAAATATCTGTAAAACAGGTATCTTCTTAGTGCCAGGATAGGGGGAAAAGTTTTATGATTACTGCAGGTTGGAGATAAGCTCTTTTACCTCTGCTAGGACTAAAGCCAGGGATGGATAAAAAAAAAAAAAAATAGCAGTTGGATGCATTTAAGACACGTTTAGCACAATGCCTACATGCTACAGAGTAAAACCAAGTAAAATTATTGAGACACTAGTATTGATAATTATAACATTAAGTTAATGTAGATTTATCAAGAGTAGGCTGTCCTAGATGATGGATTGCAATACTAAAACATCTTCTGTAATTCTACTGAAATTATATTTCATCAAAATATAGGTAGTTCTTGAATTACGACAGCAATTAGGACCAGAATCTCCAGCACTAAGTGATACGGTCATAAAGCTCAACATCATGTGACTGCATCACTTAGTGACAGCATTTCCAACAACCCCCATTGCTGTCGTAAACCGAATCCCACTGGTCGTTAGCCAAGAACCATCCCATTCCAAGCCATTCCCAACTTGGTCCCTCCAATCCCAAGATTCAGTTCTTCCAAGCTAAGAAACTGCCTCCCTTTCAACTCCCCACAATCGCCTATTTCCCCCCCATCTCTGCCCTTCTGGCCACCACACCCCCTGCCTTGTGGGATGGAAAGCAGCTCCAGAACTGTGCAGCTCTGGGGCTGCTTGCCGCACTGCAGGTCAGGGGCTTCTTGGCACCCGCAGCTCTGGGGCTTCAAGAAGCTCCTGAGCTGCAGTGTAAAGCTGCAGCCACCCCAGGAACTCCAGCCACCCCAGCCCAGCACCACAAAGCCACAGCTCCCCTGAGAAGCTGCAGCCACCCACCCCAGCCCAGCAGCATGGCACGAAGCTGCAGCTCCCCTAGCCCAGCAGCATGGCATGAAGCCCCAGCCACAGCAACCCTCACTACCCTGCACTCTGCCACCCAGCTGATCTTTGCTGTCTTCTTGGTTCCACTGCTGACAAGGTGTGCCTGACCTGGCCCTTCACGAGGCCTTTTTCCCCAGGTCTTGCAAGGAAACTGCCACATGCGACCTCAGGAAGAAAGCCTCGCATGGTCAGCAGCTGCCTCACAAAGGGCCAGGTCAGGCATGCTCCATCAGCGGGAGCAAAGACGGTGAAGGTCAGCTGGGGCTGGTGGAGCACAGGGCGGCAGAGACCACAGAGTGCAGGGTGCCAGAAGGGCAGAGATGGGGGTGGGATAGGCGGGTAGGGGGAGTTGAAGCTTCCCTGCAGTCGTAAGTGAGGGCAGGCTACCAAGCACCTGAATTTTGATCAGGTGACAGCATGATCCCTGCAACGGCCATAACGTTGGGTACCGGGCATAAGTACCATTTGTTCAGAGCCACCGTAACTTTGGACAGTCACTGAACAAATGGTCGTAACTCAAGGACTACCTGTAATATGTTATTGTGGCACAGATCCAGTCAAGTTAACAGAAGAGATTTAGTTGCAAATCTGAATCAGATTAGAGACAATATCTATTTTTAAATGATTATACTTTGCTGCTGCTATAGATTCACCATGGAATGGTTTCTAACAGAATATACACAAATGTCTGTTTCTCAGCACTGTTATTTTTAAATTATGGAAACCAACTTATTGACAGTTACACATACAGAAAGTGGAATTAAAAATTGGGCAGATGGGTACTCACTTCTTTGTCGGTTTTTAGTAAACTTTCATTTCCAGCCGTTGATGATGAATTCAAGATTTGGCCAAGGGGACGAACAACAGCATTTGCCACCTCTCTTCCCACATTGTCAGGATAACTATGAAGTACGCTAGTATGACCTTTATCATTTTGAATTACAAGGTGTAGAGACCTCCACTCTGAGTACATAATGCCTTTATACTGCAGAGTAGACTGTACGTGGAATGAAAGAAAACAGAGTTAATGTTATTTGTTATTGTGTACTATTGTGGATAAAAAGGATTGTGGCAACCCATAAAATTATTCAGACAGGAACTGAAACCAATAATCTAATAAAATAGCATACTGACTATTCATCAGTTGGTTCACTATTCAGTTGAGGATTTTTTAATCTACTCCTCCCATTAGCTTTATTGCTGAAGCAGGAGCAAACTTCTGAGACTAAAGAATATCCTTTTAGTACTTCTTTTCATTCATACTGTAATCGAAATTCATGTTATGATTATTATGTACTGTTTATGCAACTGACAACCTTGTGGAAATGTTAGTGTGCTCTTTTATGTCAGAGTACACTGGCAGTTTGTCCTGATCTTTCAACTGGACAAGCAAAGTTGTTTTAACCACTGTGTTATATAGACTGTCTCTCTTCACAAATTTTAATTTCATGTTACCGTCAAAACAGGGATGAATCTGAATCTCAAAGAGATCTAGTGTATAAATATAATACCTACCACACAGAGGCTATTTCAAGCTGTTTCAAGATATCAGCTGTACTCCTTCCTAAAGGAGCCCTAAGGATAGGAAAGTGTGTCAATTATGTATATGCAAGTTATAGCCATAGTTCATTATTTAGGGGCAGTTCCGCACATCCCAGTGGACTTGCCTCTTTCTTCCCTCTTATGTCCTGGTATTGTATGATGTTGCTTCTTCCTCTTCCAGCTGCCAAGAACTATCAGTCCTCTTCTGTTGCTACAAGAGAATGTGAGGACTAAAGACTCATGCATATTAAATTATGCACAGCCTTGAAGCAACCTTTATAGAACTGTTTGTCCTAAATGTAGACCAAGGAAGAACAGAACCACCAATGAGTCTGAATGGGAAGATGTGTATTGTATTTATACACTAGGTCTCTTTGAGGCAATACTAAATCGGCACAGTTAAAGGAGAGAGAAAATAAATAGAACTCCAGTGTAATTACATAATACAGAAATGCTTCACACAACATGCAACAACAACAACCTGGCACAGTACAAACGATTTGAAATAAAAGATGCATATTGGAACTGAAATGGAATATTTATAATTTATATATTAAAGATTAATAATGCTGGATCTCTGACATTTGATAATATTACAGAAGAATAAATGATAGCTCTTAGCTATCTTGCCTAATGGACTCTATATCATCCTTCCCAACAGTTAAACACTTCTACTGAAAATATTCTAATGGACATGGAAATAGACAAGTGGACAATGTAACTGGATTCTCCATGCCCTTACTATGGCCAAAAGACTGATAATGCAGTATTGGAAAGATAAATGTATGGCGCTCTTTACTCAATGGATTGAAGACCTGATCGCACTTGCCACCTATGAGCGGATTGCGTAGACTTAGACTTTGTATAGACAAGTATAATGAAATACAGGACTCATTTACACAAAACACAGTAGGTTAAAAAAAAACATGACAGTCATATAAATGTATTAGAAATATATACGTGCTTGATTAATATTTGCATTAGATAAGTATAGAATTGTAACTGCTTATAATGACAATGACATATCATACTGTTTTTTCTTTGTCGCACTTTTTTCACTTTTTTGTAAAGCACTTATTTTTCTTTGATGATATATATATCCCATCATTAGTACGATTGTGTTTTGCTTTCTTTCTTTCTTTCTTCTTTTTTTGTTATTAATTAAAAAGCAATAATAAATAAATAAAAAGAAACTATTTTAATACCACTACAGGGGTCAAACAGGTGGCAAGAAAGGAAACAATTTCTTAACTTCTGTAGAAGTTCCACTCCAAAAATGGTCACCTGGCATCCTCATTATTAAGATGCTTAAGCTGTATTTTGAATAATAGAAAGAAGTTATATTCTGAACAAAGGATATGAAGTTTTTTTGTTATTTATTTGTTTTATTAAACTGTTGGGCTGTGCATACTTCAAAATGTATTTGCATACTTCAAAAAGTATTTGGATCTCCTGGAAGCATGCGTATACTCAATAAAGCAAACCTCCTTTTTCAGGTTCATGTTGAAGCCTGAAAAAGATTGGGCTGCTGTAGTGAATGGCAAAGAGATTCCACACTCACACAAGGTCCAAAGCACTTTTTCCGAATCATTTTTAAAGCACACAGACAGCTCTTTTAAATTGTTCGTGCCCACATGTAATACTCTTGAGAGAAACAATTATAAAATGAAGGGGAAGAATGGACAGACAGGCTCTGCTTTGATTTTCAACTCTAAATGGATACAATGGTTGAAGAATTTACACAAGTTATTTAAATAGGATATTTGTGGGAATTGACACCTACAGAGAATATCAGACTATAGGAATATCAATCCTAAAAGAGCACTGCATTCAAAACCTGACGCAGATAAGGCAAATCTTACACTAAGGTCTATGCTATGTTCAGCAGAAGAAATATAACACAGTAAGTTTATTACCACAGGAGTAATGCCTGCATTTTATCATTCAGGATTCAGGTGAAAATATCCACTGAAGACTGGTAATCCATTTACAAATTTGATTTAAATGTTTATGCAAATACAGTAGATATTTGGGTGGTTCTAAAGGCTGAAGAGCATATATATATATATGCACTACAGGTAGTCCTCGCTTAGCAAATGCCTTGTTCAGCGACTGTTCAAAGTTATGACAGTGCTGAAAAAATAACTTTGCAACCAATGCCCATATTTACAACCTTCACAAGCGTCCCTGTCACATGATTGCCAGTATAGTCAGTATGCATTGTCCTGTGCCTAACCGGTTGTTTTTCTTTTTTCAACCTCCTTGCATAGTGGAGAGATTGGAGAGGAAGGAATTACAAGAGAGTAAGTAAGCACACAATGGGGAATGCACATAGAAAGGAATGCAATGGAGCTGGTAGCCCACTACATAAACATTCCAGTGTATTCCCCATTGTTTGCTTGCTTACTCTCTTGTAATCACTTCCTCTCCAATGAATGTAAATACAAATATTATTTCCCTTCTTGCTAATTATCCCAGTGCCTGGGGGAGCATTCCAAAGGGCAGGGGAGTGGTTAGGAGGCGAACAAAACTCAAAGGTGTAAAACATTAGTCTTGTCAGTTTTGAGCTGGCTATCCCAGCCCTGGGTTGAGCATTCCAAAGGGCGGGGGAGCAGGAAAAGGAAAGCAAAATCTAAAGTCGAGGCCTGGGGGCTGTGGCAGCTGGCTGAGACTGCTGAAGGCCTCAGGCCTCTACTTCAGCCCCAGCCCCGGCACTGCCACTGACGAGTGCCACTGTGCTGGGCAGCCAAAAGGGCGTAGATGGAGAGGGAGATAGGCTAGTGGTGGGAGTTGCAGTGCCCCTGCGGTCATAAGTGTGGGCGGGCTGCCAAGTACCTGAACTTTGATCACTTTGACCATGGGGGTGCTGCAACAGCTGTATCTTCAGGCACAGGTCGTAAGTCCATTTTTTCAGTGCTGTCATAATTTCAACAGCATTGAATTTTTAATTTTCCCAATAGTTAAAGTACTTTGGATATCATATTCATGCAAAAAAGCCTTCCATGAAAACTCTAGCTGGTAAAATACTCTGCAGCTTTAAAACGTTAACCCTGAGACTACAAACCATATGGTCTACAAGCAGACTTAGTTCATATACCATATGAAGTCATAAACTATAGTTTACAAACCACAACAATTAAATTGACACATTACACTGAGCCACAATGCAGTATGTTTGATTTTGATTTAGCGTGATGTTAACCTAGCTTCAGCCTGACCCAGTTCCTCATTACAGCAAGTATGACAAATCCTGAGTTTTGAACAGATGTCACAGTCTGAACGGATGGTGTGATGTTGATGAAAAAAGAATCTGTGGCCTGGTTTATTCACTGAGCTAAAAAAACCTTGCAAAGGTTTTTGCACCTTAACCCTTAACCCAAACCTTGCACCCTAACCCTTGTGACTCATTCAATAAATTATGTTTAAGCATGCTCTGTAACCTAGCCTGTATCTTACCCTCTATGGGCGTGACAGACGTTCCAGTCCCAACTGTGGTCATAAGTTGAGGGCTAACTTTTTTTTTCTATTTTTCTTGAATATATGTATATGAAAGTGCTCTTTTATGTCCAGCTCAGCACCAAAAGGAAAAGTTAGCACAAAGTGTCCCTTCACAAAGAACAATTCCAAATGGGATTATGTAAATAAGAATGATATGCAGACAAAGGAAGATAGCACTAAACATGAAACTGATATATTCAAAAGGATTTCCTTCACTCCTACTGACTTCCTAAAAAGTCAACTTTTATTTCCTGGAGAAGAAAATGGAATACAATATGTGCCACTGCTTAAAAGAACAAGAAGCAATTACACATCTGTCAGTTCTTTTGGCATATATAAGTTCTATATGTGGCTTAATGTGATGTGTGAACCCATTCCAGCCATGCTTTCTTACAACTTAATCTTCATGAATCAACATTCTTCCTTGGTCATTCAGATCAAATCCAGATTCACAGTATGGATTACCTATGACCAACAAAGGTACCTCTTGTTGGTACAGTCCTTGGTCACTTTATAAAACATCTGAGCTTTTATTGTAACACTGTATATCATCATCATAAGGCCATCTACATTACTTTCTAAATCCTGGCTTTGCAGAGCTTGAGCCAATATGAAATAGTCATAATTATAGTCTAAAGTCAGCAGTTTTGGAGTTTTAAAATCACTGCATCCATATTAGCCCACTTTCTGGAACTAGTTCATCTCTCCTATCCAAGATTTGCTTTAGCTTTCTCTTCACTCCACTTCCTATACAATTCCATTCTGCTTGTCACACTTTAAAACTTTGCAACATTAATTCAAAGATTTCAAATCCTTATTCTGTTTTTTCTCCTTTGAAATTATTATTTGCTATACCTTTTTGCAGCCTATTTAGCATCTCTATATAGCAGTATATCCAAATAAATCATGTACTTTAAGGGAAAACCCCCCACAAAGTTCTCATTGTTTGTGAAATAACATAGTATTTTCAGATATGGACCTATGGTATAGGTTGTGTGTACAGCACAGTTAGATGAAGCAATGTTGTTACGTTAGCTTGGTATTTGATATTGTGATTTGATTCATGCAATGCTAAACTATAATGTGGTGTGTTTCCTTCTGTTTTAGTATTTTGTGCAAACCAAACCACTAAGGTTTCCTCATCAACTAGATTTTATCTGGGTTAACACTGTTCCTAACACAGACCAATGATTCATAAAGAACATTCAGATGTGAATTTAAACCAATTAAATTAAACTCTATTTGAGGGTAAGGTTCAGCACCAGACAAAAGAGAATGCCGTGGCCAGTTGATTGACAATTTGTCTGATCTGTGCCACCTCTGCACTAATTGGCCAGCAGTTCCTTGTTTGTTTTTAAACACACTGCACTGAGCTGTAGTGTAGTTTGTTGAGTTTCAGTTTAGCATAATGTGTGATCACCTTAGCTACTGCAGCTTTTTCAGCAAATCATGGTTTATAACTTAATGGCTATAATGGTGATTTATTCATTATTGTTCAGCAAGCTATGGCTTTTTCTACTGCTTGAATTCAGTAACTCGGTGTTCTGAAAAGATAAACTTACAAAAAATGAAAAAGATACTTTATACCCCACTACAAAGTGCATCACTCATTTCCCCTCCTGCAACCACGAAAAGGTAGATGATGTTACTAAAGTTAACACATGCTAGAGTCCCCATACCTCCGGATTTTTCCGGAGACGTCCAGTTTCTACCGCAGTCCCGCTCCGTCCTGCCGGAACTAAAATTATCTCGAAACGTCCGGGCTTGGAACTGCAGCGGCAATTCAGCTGGAGGAAGCGGGGGAGCGGCGGCCGACGGCGCGCGCAGCACTCAGAAGTAACAGGTCTGGCCCTTCCCAGCTAAAGTCTGTCGGAAAGACGCCAGGACCCTGCGGCCTCCTGATTGCTGTGGGAACAGAGAGAGGGAGTGGCCAGCAACCTACAAGTAAAGAAGCTGCTGGCCACGAAACACCAGAAGGCACAGTCCGAAGTTCGGGGAGTTTATAGTTACAGTATTCTTTTCCTTCCTGAAAAGCCTTTCTAAATGTTGGTTTATTTCATACAGCAAATATTGACTTAAGTAGCAGAAACTTGTGCTGCTTCTCCACAAACACCAGATGAGCTCACATTTTTATCCTTTCCTATCATAGTTGAAGTAGCAAGGAGTTGTACCAGCTACCACAAACACTGAAGATTTGGGATTTCATACCAAACACTGGATTAAAAAACAAACATCCCCGGGTGTCCTCTTTTTCAAAAGCTGAAGTATCATTGATAATCCCAAAACAGGCCAGATATTTAATGCATAACCTGCCCAATAACCAGAGTTGTCTAGGCCATATACCAGAAAAATTAAAAACATAATACACAATAGAATAATAATTGGTTAAAAAAAACAACACCCAAGGAACAAAATTGAAACCAAATAAAACCAGCCCCAAATAAAAAATGTGCAAAGAAATAAAAGCACTAAATGGTCCTTAAACTTGGGAGAATTAATATGCTTTCACCTGAGATCAAAAAGATACCATTGGCAACACAGAAAAATCTATGCATAGATTTTTAATTTTTATTATTGCTTTAGTTGACAAAAAGTCAGTTTTTAAACACAATATTAAACTTTGACCACACAACCTAATACTGATCAAGCTTTCTATTATATCAGTAAAGAGCCAGTTCATAAGCAGAAAGTAAATATATATCATCCATCCAAGGCTCTAAATGCGGATGCCACTGTCTTTCCATTTTAAAAGAGTAATTTTTCCCCCACGCCCCATGCTCAGTAAATCCATAGTTCTGAATATGATAAATTCTAAATGTTTAGCATATAATTCAAAATCACATTAGTATCTTAATCTTATTACTGTTCCTAATCCAAATGAACAAACTTAAAATATTAAACCTAAACAGAATAGTGGGGCAAGCCTGTATTATATGAATGTGTCCCTCCATAATTTTACACTTGCAGCATAATGAATTTGAGAGCCAACTTTTTAAAAAACATTTTCTGAAATGTCTAATAAGCATGAGAAAATATTTTATTGAATTAGTCACACTTTAACAGCATATCATAATATTCTTTAAGATCCTAAATCACTGATCTGTAATTATGGGGTAAGTGAACTATTTATTTCAAAGTCCTTGCACATAGCAAATATCTATCTTAACAATACTCTTTAGTTGTCTATAAAAACATAGACTTAAAAGTAACATTTTAATGCCAACAGTAATTCACAAGTTTTAGATACTGCTAAAGCAACTGGGCCAAACCATTAAATCAAAATATTTTTTATTTATTTAACAGATTTATATAGCTGCCCATCTCACAGACGTGACTGGGTGGCATAGAATAAAACAACCAGTTAAAACAATTAAAACAAACACAAATATAAATAAAAAGATGTGAGAATGGACTAGCATCCTATAATCATCTTGCAGACTCCCCATTTCCATGGGATCTCCAAGCCTGCTGAAAAAAACCCATATTTTCAGGGATTCCTACATGCCAGTAGGGTTGGGGCTTTTCTCGCTTTGGGAGGAATGATGTTCCAAAGGGCAGGTGCCATGGCAGAAAAGGCTGGCTTCCTGGGTCCTGTCAGATGGAACTCTTTAGCAAATGGGACAGGTAATATGCCCCTCCTGCCAGACTTGATGGGATGGGTAGAGAGGTGGTCCCTCAGATAGCCTGACCCTATGCCATGTAGGCCTTTAAAGGTCAAAACCAGCACCTTGAATTGAACCCAGAAGCAAACTGGCAATGAATGCAGCTTGCATAACTGCCCATGCCGCTGCATTTTACACCAGTTAAAGTGTCCGGATGCTCTTCAAGGGCAGCTTCATGTACAGAACATTAAAATAGCCCATTCAGGAGGTGACCATGGCATGAGTAACTGTGAGCAGAGCCTCGTGATCCAGGAATGGGCACAACTGATGCACAACACAAAGCTGTGCAAAGGCCCTCCTAGACAAGACTGCCATGTGCTTTTTGAACAGGAGTCATGAATCCAGAAAGATCCCCAGATTGTGCACCCAGGTCTGTTTGGGGCAGTGCAATCCCATCCAGTACCAAAGATGGTAAAGTCCCGGATCCAGAAGGCCCTAAAACCCAAAGCCACTTAATCTTGCCAGGGTTCAGTTGAAGCCTGTTGTTCCCTATCCAGACCCCCACAGCCTCCAGGCACCAAGACAGGACATCAACAGCATTGTTTAGTTTGCCAGGGGTAGAGATACATAATTCAATATCATCA
Source organism: Python bivittatus (assembly GCF_059951505.1). Lineage (NCBI taxonomy): Eukaryota > Metazoa > Chordata > Lepidosauria > Squamata > Pythonidae > Python > Python bivittatus. The sequence goes on along the minus strand of NW_028277098.1, from coordinate 73,687,045 downwards.
GCATACTGATGATACCTCAGCCCATGGCAACGGATTATCTCACCTAGTGGGTTCATATAGATGTTAAACAGGAGCAAAGAGAGTACCGAACCCTGCAACACCCCACATAATAGGGGCTGAGGGTGGGACCTCTCACTCCCGATCAACTCCGACTGGTATCTACCCCATAAAAAGGAAGAAAACCAGCACAATACAGTGCTAGCCATTCCCACTCCATGGAGCTGATCTAGAAGGATACCATGGTCAACGGTACTGAAGGCTACCAAAGGCCGCGAAGTGGATGGATGCACTACCTCCATCCCACTCCTGCCAGAGGTCATCCAAAAGCATATTTAATTTTATATTTTGCCATTGTGCAGTGTTATAAAAGTGCCTTATGAAAAACAATACCAACTGGCTTAGAAAAGCAACATTTACATTTTATTTTAATGTCTTAAAATATTATATGTCATAAAATCATTTACTGTTAACTTATTGCTTCTTACTTATCTGCTTAAGTGCATATAAGGATTGTAAAGAAGTAAACAAAGCAGACAGCTTCACAGATAATAGGTTTTATACGTTTAATTATTTAAATTAGCTTTATAGGTTTTATGTGTACAATTTTATGTTATGTTAAATTTATTTACTTAATTCACTTGCCTAAATACTTGTGGCTTAGAGTTAGGGTTATATACATATGGAGTATATTATATTTTATTTTTCTTTCCTTTCTGTACTAGTCGCTTACCATAATCATTCAATCAATAAGGGTCAAAATTCTAACATCTTCCAAATATAATTTGCAGCTTTTAATGATGAAAATAAAATTGAAATGTGACGAAAAAAGGAACCAAGTCCTGCCAAGATATCAGAGGAATCATATAAAAACTTCCTAGCTGTGCCCATAGCAGTTTTTCAGCTTGATCTCTTGGATGCTATAATGAAATAGAGATCAAAATATATGCCCAATGATAAAGAAGAAAGTCAGGAAGTTTAAAGCCCCATATAGGGTTTATATGGTAGTCATAATTTGGATAAATAAAATTTAGGGGTCTGTCCTTCTCATAAAAACTTTAATAACTTATCAATCTTCTTGAAAAACCTTAAAGGTATTAAGAGGGGAATCCTCGTATGTATCAGTCTTGAAGTAATATTAATTTTTCCCATAAACTGGCTAGGATTTTTAACTATCTATTTAAATCAATATTAATATGAGATGAAGACTCTGATACATTTATATCTACAAACAAAATTACCTTAGGATAATTATTCCAAGATATTTAAGTGAATCTAAACACCAAGTAAAACAATGTTTACAGATTTCCATAAATATATCAGAGCTTACAGGATATACGAGACTTACTCTAGTTAATAGAGTAACCTGATAATGTAACCAACCATTTATTATTAATATATTTGGGTATATAATTTTCATAATTTAGAAAAGTTTGTACTCAACTCCATCCACTTTTATACCCAAAATATCCTATAACATACAAAGAGATAATGGGCATCCTTGAAGATTCCAAGAAATATCTTGATGAGGAAATAACTCTATTTGTATTGACACTGGCTAAAGAATTAGAATATCATATTTTAATCCAATTAATAAAAAATTCATGTTTTGCCAAGATATAGCCCCAAAATTTTCACTGTACCATATCAAAGGCTTTGTCTGCATCGAACAAGATCCGATTATTTCAATTTTTCTCTGAAATAAGCATTAACACTATATCTAAGGTTTGTTGCCCCTTTACAAAACCAGATTGTTCAGGATCAACAATCAAATGTAACATTGTAATCTATGTGACAAGATTCACTGTCAAAATTTGGCATCAACATTTAAAAAAGAAAATTGTACAATAGTTTGCATGGCCAGCAGAATGTTTGGTGGCCTTCAAAATCACAGCTATATAAGCTTCATAAAATGAAGTAAAAAAAAAAACTTTATTAAAAAAAGCATCATCGAAAACTTCCAACAATATAAGAGCAAAATCTGTGTTTCTTACACCACTGAAAAGGATAACCATCAGGACTGTGAAGTTTTCCTGTTTTCACAGATTTAATAATATTTATTATTTCCTGGAGACACAAAGGTACAGCTAGAAAAATTGTTTGGGCATGTTTAATGTTTGGACATGTTTCAAATGAGAGGCCAATAATTTACCAGGTCTTTCACCAGCTCCAAAAATCATTGATTTGATTCAATGAACATTTTACATTACATAAAGAGAATTACATTTTAGTTCAGCAAACATAAAATACATAAATTATATTGTTCTGGTGTAGGTTCTCTTTCATATCTACTCAAAAGTTCCTTAACTTTATTTTTGAAAAGTTGTTTAGGTGTTTTTCTTCTTCTTCCATAAAACATATGCAAAAATACAATCACTAATATATCTTTAAAGCATCCCAAACAACCAGTAAGTTTTTAGAACTTTGATTTTAAAAATCTTCAGAACCATATTCCATCTGTTTCTTTAATAACACCAGTGAGATTACTTTTTTTAAATAATAATTGATATTACTGAAGAGTGATCAATAGAGCTTATATTACATTTGTCTATCCATTCAAATAAGGACTGAGATAGTAAAAAAGTAATTGTTGGAAACAAGTTTTCTGAGGTGGAGTTAAAAAAAGGGTATTCCTGCTATGAAGGAACCATACATAGGATGTTCTTAGTGACCATGTTCTGCATTGTAGCTGTCCATCTTATTTGGAAGGAACAAGTAAGATGATCACAGATCATCTTAGCATTCAGACAGATAAATATGAGAGGAAATATTCCTTCAGTCTCCTGGTCACAAACCATGTATGGTTTTAAATGTCAAAAGAAGTATCGCAAAATGTATTAAAATCCTGTCAGATAGAAAACTGTGTAAACTCGATTTCTCTCACCCAGTAACCCCAAGATTGGAATTATTAAACTGCTAATCTTTATAAAACTATGGAGAACACATACTGAAGACATTTCCAGGATAAATTCAATTCAGTTAATTTGTAACATTAACTTCTTTCTTTAAAAATGTGGTTAATCCATAGACAATGCCCAGGTGATACTTTATGTCAGGAACAGGGTACCTATGGTTTTCCAAATGTTGCTGCACCACTAGCATCCTTCATCACTCATGTTGGCTGGAGCCCTGGGAGATATTTTCCAGTAATATTCAATGGGCCATATATCTTGATTCTTGCTATATATTAGCTGAAAACCAATCATCTCCCCATGATAAAGGAAAGCACACACACAGCCACAACCCAAGAGACTGCCTGGAGATATACACATAATTCAGAGGGGTCATTTCATAGATGGATTATGTGACATCAAGTCATTTTCAATTCCTAGCAACCACATAGATTTTCTCCTTCTCATAGATGGAGGGCCATTATAATACACATCTTACTTACTGCTTTTATTTTAATCATAAAGTGAACAAAATTTCAGTAGCATCAAATCCACAAGCTGCATAGGTGCTCTTATCAAGAGAGGAAGATTCTCAAGTATTTTAAGCCCCAAGGCCTGATCGCACTTGCCACCTATGAGCGGATTGCCTATAGATGTAGACTTTGTATGGACAAATATAATGAAATATGGAACTAATTTATGCAAAATACAGTAGATTAAAGACAAATGATCATTATATACATGTATTAGAAATAAATATATATGTACTTGAATTATATTTGCACTAGATAGGTATACATAGAATTGTAACAGTTGTAATTTATTTTTATTTATATTTCAAATTTAGATACCGCCCATCTCACAAAAAAGTAACTCTGGGTGGTTCACAATAAAACAGCAATAATTAATTAAAATACAATAAAAACAATACAAAGTACAATAAAAATAGAATAAAAACCAGACACATAGGCAAGTAATATCTTCCAAGATGTTGATGATCAGTAAGATGTTAATATATGAGAGCATCTTCAAGGTGCTAGCCACCCCCAGGGTTGGTTGCCCCTTTTTTCGCCCCATGCCAGTTGGCAGAGCCAGGTCTTGGCTGCTTTCTGGAAGGACAAGAGAGTTGGGGCCTGCCTCACCTCTTGGGGGAGAGTATTCCATAGGGTGGGGGCCAATTACGTATGTGTAATTATATACTATACTTTGTTTTTTCTCCTTTGCTCACCCTTTTTTTAAAAGCACTTTTTATGTGTTTTGAGAATGTATGTATTTGCATTACAATTATTTTTGTGCTTTTTGCTTTGTTATTTTAAAATAAAATTAAAAATAAATTTTAAAATCCCCATGCTCAAATAAGTACTGCAGGTTGAACTACAACAAACTATGGATCAGTGCAATGTAAGAGTTCAGTTTTAATGTTAATTAGCTCTGGAAAACAAACATTTAATCTCTACTAAGTTACTATGAGCCTTGGACAATCATCTCTCAGCCAATTTTTATCACAGCCTCGTTGCAAGGCTATGATGGGAAACAGGATAACCCTGCATATCATCTTGAAGTCTTTAAAAGAAAGACGGAATATAAATGTAGTTAAAAACCTAAAAAGAAACATACATCTATCAACTTATTCTAGGTTAAGTTCTGGATAAATTTTTCAAATTAAATTAAATTTACAACTGCACTGGATTATCTTGGGATGAACCATATATGCGAAGAAACCCCTCTCACCACCATTCAAGATCTGCATAGTTTCTTTCTCCTTTGCAAGTTAGTCCATGAAATGAAATGGTATTATGGTGCTCAATTTCACATTCTGTCCTTTTGTATTTCCATGACACAAAAAATTGTACATAATCGTCAACAAACTTGTTTTCTTTTGATTAATTTCACATATGTACAACATGAATCCATGCAATTACTTTGTTTTAACACAGCAGACAAATATAGTTGTATGTTCTTAAAACTGTGGTTGCCTACAAGTTTTCAGCAAAAAGAGTTACTTTTTTGTGAGATGGGCGGTATCTAAATTTGAAATATAAATAAATAAATAAATAAATTAAAAAATGGGCTACAATTCAGAGAATACTAAAGTGCAGTTAGAAAGCTAATAAACAAATCTATCCCCAAAGAACTTAGGAATCAGTATAAGAGGAAGTGATATCAGTGGCCGTGCAAGAGAGATGGTCATCATACAAACCTAGGGCCTTTTTTGCTAAGCAAAAAAGTATTATGGTATAGAAGCTGAGAAACAACATTGCCTACATTATAGCTGCTGCAAATAGGAGCCCCAAAATTCTAAACCTAAATCAGGAAACAACTTTCAGAAGTATTCATCAGGGATAAAATATGTGGTGTATTTTATACTAAGAGGGATAGAATACATGGTTCATAGCTGAACAAGAATGGAGCACTCTCACTGAAACAGTTTAAAGCAATTTAACAGGGAAAATCAGGAATTCCATGAATTGCCTGCTTATCCTTAGGCATGATATAAAATAACAACAGCAGCAAAAGGATACTTCCTCAGGTCAAGCTTGACTCCTGATGCTATATGAACATGTTCATGTAGTTTTCTTTGCAACAGAATAAAAGGGGTTTGCCATTATCATCTGTAAGGATGATTATTTAAAAAACTCTCCAGTCTACTCTATAGCCCTGGAATTTCCTGGTGGTCTCCCATCCAGTTACTGATCAGGTCCAACACTTTGTCTTTTGGGATCAGCTAACATCAGCTAGGTGCTGCCACCTGCTGTGGGCAAAACAACAAAACCTTTTCAATATAAATTCTATTGCTAGCTTCAGAAGGACTTAAATTTTCAGTAGATTCAGGGGAAAGTAACATATGAATAGCTCTAATTATAAACTTAAGCTATTCCAGCAAGTTAAGTAGTGCACTATGGTAGACCATTTTTGCCCCATATTTATCATTTCCACTTCTGATTTAAACAGTGCTTCAGAGAACCTCTTGCATTTTGTATTTAATGCAATCCTAAACCAAAGCAGCATAATAAATTTCTCTTTTATAAACTTTGGAGAAGTACTAAAATTGCAGCTAATAAATTCAGGGCAGAGAGTAGATGCTAACATTATTCCTAATGGTGTTTCAATTAGCCAGTGCACTCTATTACTGAGGAATACCCATAAAAATTCAATCAGCGATATCCCCATCTATAAACATGGGAAAGGGAAAGACATGCCTGATTAAAATCCTCTTACACAAAACACAGGAAACTGGTGCCCTCCAGATATTTTAAACAACAACTCCCACAATCCTTTGCTATTCGCCATACTAACTGGGACTGATGGGAGATGAAGTCCAAAACATCTGGAGGGCACTTGATTGCCTTTCTCATCTTACATAGCCTGAGCTCAGAGTACTGAGTCCATAGTTTGCTCTTCCTCGGTCAGCCCCTGCTCTACAGGTTGCTTGCTCCGAGTAGCAGCAACCAACCCGAGTGCAATCGCTTACTCAGATCGTTGAGGTGAGAATGCTTCGGAATGGAAAGTGCTCGGCCCAGATATGGCCTAGCTCCAGCTTCCCGCGCCCTAAGTTCATGAGAAGTAAGACTGGCTCATTTCCCGCAGGGAGCACTTTTCCCTGGCAGCGGCCCCGCCCGTGCACGCCAGGAGTCGCCGCTTCCCCACCTCATACACACCCCGGTGCCTCAGCGCCATGAAGAGGCAACCCCGGGGAAGAGGACAGACGCCTAGGGGTCTTTCGCCAGGATTAATCCTTCAGAAAAGAGATTTGGCGTCAAGGCCCCCAGTCCTGGAAGAAAAGGGGCCGGAATGCGGCGCAGAGGTCAGACCGAGTGATGAAGGGCCCGGCGAAGCAAAGGCGGCCCACGGCTTCTGGGTGTAGTCAGCGGGCCGAGGACCCGTCGCGCTTACCTGCACCGAGATGACCGGCTGACATGTCTGGAGTAAAGGCAGCCGCTCCGCCCTCAAGCTCCCGGCTCCATAGCGCCCGCCGCGAGTGAGGGGAGAGAGAAATCGAGCGCTCCGCTCAGGTCTCCCTGGACACTTCCGGCCGTGTTAAAAAACTCACGCCCGAAAACCCGACATTCATCCCACACAACACGCACGCGCCTTGACAACATTCCCTGCCGTGCGAAAGAAGTTCTTTCTACCCTCGACGCTCGTTCTCAGCCGGAAGTACGTATGAGCGTGACATTTCCCTCAGAAGGCGGGGGGAGGAGGAGGATTTTGAAAGTTTTGCGCTCTACGCATACGCCGTTCTCTTTGCTCGGCCCTCTTCCTTATCCCCTGGGTATCGCATTTAAAGGAGCCGGATTTGTTTTGAATCTTGATGCCTACAGCTACCGCTCCTCACTTGCCCCGCAAAAAGTCGCTGACATTAAATTCCCAACCATGAAATCGTGACACCACAAGCAGGCTCCAGTGCTGACTACGGATAACGGGGATCTGCTGCCCAACACATCTGGAGAGGGCAAGGTTGGGGAAAACGGACTACATTATAACGAATGCAAGACAGACCAACGGCCTAACTTCGCTGTCACTCTTGTCACGGTTTAGTGCAGTGCTTCTCAACCTCAGCAACTCTTAAGATATGTGGACTTCAACTCCCAGAATTCTCCAGCCAGCCATGGGAAATGCCTCCTGCACAGAGAGGATTTTCACTGGAGGAAGAAAATAAAGTGATTGCCCAAGCTTACTCCATCATGTCAATAAGAGGCTACTTTATCTGCTTTACTAGTGCAGGAAGGAACATGGGCTTGTTTCCCTACTCATGAGGAACTGGAAGGTGCCACCTCAAGCAGTTGGTTTAAGGTATCTTAAAAGAACAGCGAACGTGATTATATTTTTACTCCCATGGATTTTTTTCCTAGAACTAGCCCTACCCTTGAGTTAATAAAATACATACCAACAGCTGTTGAAATGATTTGAGTTATGGACTCCTGGACAATAGTGGTTTAAAGCAGTAAGAGTTATTTGGTATGCAGCTTTGTTATTTACAAATTTCTTAAAGAGAGGATTACCATCGGAGTGTATCGAGGATTCATTTCAGTAGCATCTGGCAATAATAATGCTAGCTAGCTTGCACTGACTCTGTGATTTGATCCCCACATGCTTAGGCAAGAAAGTTAATGAAGAGTGATTCTTCAAGATGCTAGAAATGTCTAGAATACTGAAATTGTTTTTGAAATCTGTAAATTAGTCTTCAAAATCATGTATCAGAAGGAAGACATCACTATTAAATCTTAGCAATGGCTTGGCTATATGCTGCATTCGTTGGTTTTTGTTTTTGTTTTGCTATAACAGTGTTTCTCAACTTCAGCAACTTTAAGATGTGTAGACTTTAACTCTCAACATGCTGGCTGGGGAATTCTGGGAGCTGAAGTCCACATATCTTAGAGTTGCTGAGGTTGAGAAGCACTTGTTTAGTGATTACAAAATGAAATAGTAGGTATTTCAGAGCTACACCAATAAATTGGACTTACTTGGGGAAATGTGAAAAATTGCTCACTGTTCTTCTAGCACAGTGTTTTCTTGCCGGGCAGCAAGATTATTATTTGTGTATAAAATGGAGATATATTAAAGTACCCACAATGGAAGATAAAAGAACAAGTAGAACGGTATTTTGTGGAATACTAAAGCTTTTATAGACGTTTTGCTGAAAATGGAAAGAGCTAAAATGATTATTTTTTTCATGGACAATTGAAAAAGTGTTGAATAAGAGGACAAAGGGATTATTATGTTTGAGGAGGAGGAGGAATAACAACTTTGATTGTAACTGCTGTAATGAAGGTCAGAAGTCACTTCTTTTATTGTCTTTTTTTCCTTTTCCTTTGTTTCCTGCAGTTTTTCTTTTTACTTCTTTCCTTCTTTTATATATTTCTTATTTTTCTTTTATTCAAGTAAAAATTCACAGTGCAACAATGGAACCCCTCCTTGCAGCCAGGCACAATGGCACTGGAGGAGCAATCTCTGAAGGCATTTCCCACCCACTCACCCCCAATTCTGGGCACTCAGATGATCTGCACTTTGGATTGCACTGTCCTTATGTGCTAGAGCATCATGACATAGTGCTGTAACACGCTGTGATGCTGACCCTGCCAAATGAAGGTAGACTCCACTGTCAGGAAGGCACCCATGCTTGCACTACAGTTTTGCTGAGCCATGTGAGACTAAGACAATATCCTAGGGAAGCCCCATAGAAATGGGATCTCTCTAAGAATTCCAGTCTTCTGCTTGATAGCTTCAGCACCCACGGTCATATGTAGAAGGGGCAAAAGTTTGTCCATGATGATGTTGCCCTGATAATTCCATTTTACGTCTCTCTAGATGGGGCAGAAGTAAGTAGATTTGAAAAATGAGTGTTACATGACCCAACCATGGTTTATCATATGCTGCTGGCATACAAAAATGACCCCTATGGACTGGGGGAAGGATTGGTGGGTCTTTAGTGAAATGCAAACATAGCTAATTAAAAGACTCACATATGTGAGATGGGTGGCTATATAAATTTACTAAATAAAATAAACATTTGGAGAAAAACAAATGTTATCTATAACCGCAATTAATCATTTTCCTGACATTATTAACTTGGCTTATAAATTTTGACTGAGGACTCTGATTGATGTAAAAATATATTTAATATTAATTACCGAGTTCCGTTTCATTTAAATATGTTCTCTGATTTATCTGCCATTGTTCAAAATTGGATTTCCTGCTTCAGGAGGACTATAAATTTGCTGTTATAAAACAAATAATAAATGTTTATTACTATTTTAAGCACATCCATGTCAAATAAGGTTTTAATTCTTCATAGATTCGTAATAAAAGTAAAAAGCATTTATTATGTGAAAAAATATATTATATTAAAAGATAACAAAAATATTGAACAAAGTAAAATCCTACTCAGAACTACAAACACCTGGATTTAGTGGAACTTTTTCCCAAAGTACCAGTCCTATTTTGATAGGGGATTGTAGCACTGGCTTCCATTTTAATGTATTATGTTAAGCCATAAAGGTCACTTAATGGTGAATACGCCTGTACACAATTGCTGATTCAACCTGTGATTGCAGATAATGGAACTGTCATTTTTTCCATGTAAAAGAAGCTAGCTAATGAGGAAATTACTTAACTAAAAATACACTCTGGCTTTGTAAAGCCAAACTTCCACATTCTTATCCTCTTTGAAGCTTGGCTAAACCAACCATGAATTGCACATAGCCTCATCCATTTAGGATTAGTAAGTGGGGCATATGTTCATCTGAAAGACTGAGCCACAAGTGTCTAACTGTGCACAATGGTTCATTCAGTCAGTTATGGTTCCTTTGGATCACTAACTGGAAAGCAGTGTTTCAAAATAGTATCCTTCTTTATATAACTCTGCACTCCTCAATCTTCCCTGGATTCTCAGATGGTTCTGTGTTAATTTCAAAGATGAAAAGTAAACTGTGCATGCCTGAGTATACATGGATGTAACACTGATTCTACAAAGAATCAGAGAAAGATGTATTAGCTCTGTATAAACAGACTTCCCTTAATTCCTTCTTTAATACTATTTTATTCTCAAGGATTAAGGGTAAACCTTTGCTGTCTTGTTTTCCAATAAGCCTTTGATGAGGTCTCTCATGTGCCTAAGTTTTTTTTCATATAAAATCAATAGTACTTTTATTTGTAACAAGTATGTACCAGATCTGCATAACATAAGCAAGTTCTTAACTTCCCATTTTTCTTCACCCTTTCTTGGATATAGTCTTTAATTCTGCAGTGAATTTATCCTTTCATTTTTGCATCAACCAGTTTACAAATTTTTGACAGGAAATTACAAGCCCCTGTCAGTTAAAGCATTGTCAGTCTGGAAATTACAAGTCTGTGCCAGCTAAACCAAGCAAAGATGGTCTGGTTTCACAAATCCCTACCACTTAAGATAGTTGCTGCCTATTATAGCAATGTTTTGATAGAAAATCATAAATCTTTTATGAACTAAAGTATAATTTATGAAAGCACACCTCTCTATCAGTGATTGTGGCATGAAATCTGAATACTAGGCTACTTCAATAACTATATATGGTATTTGTTTGATTTATATTCTACTTTTCCTCCAGGATTACTTAATTCTACTTTTCTTCCAGGATTACTTAATCCTAATCCTCCAGGATTACTACAACTATCTGCTGCAAGGTAAACCAAACCAATGTTTGTCATGCAAAATCAGATGCCAGTATTTGTGGTATGAAAACAAAAAATCTCTTTGAGCTAAATCTGTATTTGCTGTATTAAATTAACCAGTATGCAACTTTTATGACTTTTCTCTCTCTCCCGTTCTAGCAAACATACAAACTAGTCATTCAAACCACTGATGTCACTTTCTGGCCATTTTCAGTAGGCAGGAAGGGCAAGGAAGCATTGTTCTCAGAGCCTAATGTTATGCACTGCCCATTTCTCCTACATGGACCATTACCAGCCCTTGGTGGTGCTCAAATCCTGGATATATCTGATAGTTTTTCCTTCTAGCCAATTTAATTTTTTAAAAAATCAGATACATCTTTATTTGAAGAATATAATGAGCCATATTGCTGTATTGTGACCTATGTCTACCATGAAAAGCAAGTAAGGTGGTTAGGTCAGCATTTCCCAATTTAATACCCTCCAGATTTGTTGGGATGTCAGTTTCAAGAATTCCAGCTGTGTGACTGTTCAAAGCATTTGGAGGAAGCTAAGCTAAAACAGCTGTGTTAGCTAAAACAGAATATCTCAAGATACCAGGGAAATGTGAATAGACATACTGGTGTATACCCATGAGTCAAGCTCAGCTCCTGGTGACACATTCATTCCTTTGGTAACAGTATCGAATTGGTTTACTATTGCCTTCTGGCATGTTTATTTGACTATCAACAGAACTGCAGGTAGTAATTTCTAATCAGAAAGATATGAGGGTGCAGTATTAAACTAATCTGGATACCCCATATTTAGGCTTCTAAAGACCAACAAATGAAAAAAAAATCCAAAGAAATCAAGATTTAAGCTTTATTCTATTGGTATTTTCTGTTCATAAATGTTATCTAAGGAAACTGCACATGTACTTTATAACTGTGAGACCTAATTGTGCTTAGTGATTTCTGTGTACACTAAGATAGAACTTTCAGCTCATCCACTATCATCCTTATGCTGCAACTTTATGAATTTGCATCTTACTATTTAGTTAGAAAGTGGACTAATTAATGATTCAGAATACTGAACACTAGAAAAAGAAAATCTGTGATTATGTGCCATCAAGTCGTTTTTGACTCCTAGCATTTTTCTTCATGAAAAAATCTCTGTAGAATCTTATAGAATCTAAGATCTTCATAAAACTTTGACTCCATAAAATTTTGACTGAAAAATACTACATTCAAATTTGGGTAGGTTATATCTGTATTTTAGAACAGTTACCAGGCACTAGATGGCACTGGGTACCTGATCATAGAATTATGCTAGATTTCAATGTTGTTGTTTTTTAATCCTGGGAAAGAAAGTAATGATAAATTTAAACAAGATAATGAAGGATAAGGATATTTTTGTGACAAAAATGCTCAGAATAGCTAACCAATGTTCTTTCAAGTGATAATATTTGAACGTGCAAGCTAGCTATTGAGGAACAACAACAGAATGAAGGCAAGCCCTTTCAAATTATGGATTTGGAGACAGAGTACCATGCACTAGAAAAAGAACCAATATTTCACTTGGAGGAAATTAAAATTGACTGCTTCCTTGAGGTGATCAGTAAGCAGAAAGTCCCATTTGGATATGTGATCCAAGATGATGGCCTAGAAAAAGATTGCCAAGGATGAAGGAAGTAAAAGAAGGGGAAGACAACAGTTAAAGCAATAGGAAATATCAGAGAGATTACTAGATTATCCTTAGAAGAGTTAGGGATTATCCAGGAAACTGGTTGAGATGGAAGTATTTGTCTGCTTAAATACTAGGTGTTGGCCCAACTTGATGGCACCTAACTGATCATGGAAATTTGCTTAAAACATAAAAGTACTGTAGAACAAAATAGTAAAAGTGCTGAATTTGTAACAAATATATGTTAATTTTGTAAAAGAAAAATTATAGCATTGCATTTTAAATTACCATCTTCTCCATGCTTTCCCAAGTGCTATACTATTTTAGCTTTTTCCTTAATCAGTATCTTTGTGCGGGAATTTAAACTGGAAACTCATTTCCCGCCACATAGCATTCATTTATCTACAAATATACAGGTTATGCATAGGAAAACAAGCAAACTTTGCACTGAATAAAAAACTGCTAGTCTCTCAAAGAGCATCAACTTCCAAAACAGGGAGCATGCTAAAGTCCACTCTGTCATCATGGCCACAATAAAGCTACTCACACTATTTATTTCCACCTCACATTCAAACATACGACATGTAATTGGTAATAGCTTCAGTCATCAAAAGCCTTTGAAGCATAGTACCTCCCCTTTGTCTGAGTGGGCTAGGGCAGGTATTTTCAAACTTCTTTAGGCCACGCAACCATTTAGTTAAAAAAAAATTCCCAAAATCCCTGCTGCCTACCTCTCAGACACAGAGCAATGAGTTATCATGAGCCCCTGGGGAGAGACTTCTGAATGTCAGCTGACAAGCCCCATTCTTTCTGCTGTATCTTAGGAAAAAATGTTATGGACACCACCAATCAGCCTGCTTTCAAGTAAACTCTTTCCCTCTGTTAGTCTCTTACAGAATCCTATTAGGTCCTTGCAGAACCCTAGGGTTCCATGGAACATAGTCTGAAAAAACGGGGCCTAGGGAACAGCATATGCTTGCCCCCTTTGTCCAGCTGACTACCTGTAAGAAGGGGGGGGAGGAAGGAGGGAAGGAGGTTGGCTTGATAGACGCATCCATGCCCCACCTATTTATTTTATTCATATCTCACCGTTGCACATTGTGACTGTCCCACTTACTACTATTCGGACTCATACATTTAAAGACTAACTTTAGAGAAGTTTACCTTTTATTTGCAAACATAGCAAGAAGAATTCTAAAGAAATAAATGTAAACTGACCAGTAGCAGAAGTCAGACTGGGAAGATGTTTTAATAGAGATTTGTCAAATATTTCTTTTTTTTATTACATGCTCCAATGCACATCAGAAATAGAAATAATATGTAGTCAACAGAATAAAGGAACTAGAATTGGTATGTCTTCTTTTATCAAGATAAACACTGAAAAAGCAAGATGAATTGTTTTTAATTTACCTAAAAAAAGAAAATTAGTTTGAATTAACTAGACCTAAACACCACAGAGCCCAGATGTAATCCTTTCATCTCCAAAATTGGATTATAACATCTTCATGCTAAAGCCCTTTATTTGAATCTTTTTGTTAAAATATGACAAACGTCAGATGTTATATGTGGGTCGAAAGAAAAGTAATGCTTCCAATGTTATAAATTGCCAACAGATGGCAGTACTGATGTACTAGAAGCTCTGATGTGTTCCTTAGCATCTGTTCTTTCACTTCAGTTGGGAAGAAACTGTTGTAAGAAAAGGTTGCATTGTTATTTGTGAAATGGAAGTCTGCAGTAAGTACTCAGCAATGTGCTTTAAGCATTGTGCCCTGACTGAATTTTTGACTACCGAAAGAGTCCCTCCAATTCACTGCTGAATCAGGTTGTTTATGTAATGACTATGTTGATGTAAGTACTGTGTGTTGTTAGGTCAAAAAATGTAAAGATGATGGACCTGGAAGAGCTGATTTATGTGATCAAGAACAAAGTGAACAACTTGTGACAGTAACGGACAAGTTTCACTAGGAACGGTTGGTGAACTGATTAACTGGCAGATAACTCAAAGAGAAACTGCCATCAAACTTACCATTTCACAGGAACATATGAACTACATTACTGATATTCAATATTGGAAGATTTGTGCATGCTGACAGCAGAGATAAAAACTTCAAAAATTAAAATTTGACAGCAATTGTCACATTATGAAAATGAAGGTGAGGAATTTCTTCAAGCATTGTCAGTGAAACTTGAGCTCATCATTATGACCCGCAAATGAAGCATCAGTCCATTGAATATCATCACAGTTTCACCTGTGGAAAAAAAATTCAAATCCCAGGCTTCAGCAGGAAAACTCATGGTTACAGTGCTGCTGTTCATGTGTTATTCACATGAATTTCCTTGAATATGGCACCACAATCAGCTCCGAGCACTACACTGTAATTGTCAAAACTTTGAAACAATGATTAAGCAATGTTTGGAAGCACAAGGACATTTTGCTGCAACATAACAATGCTAGGCCTCACACCTCAGCCCAGATGCAATTGCAAAGTTGAATCTCACAATCTCACCAGATCCACCACACTGTCCAGACTTGGTGCCATGCAATCTCCACCTTTTTCCAAAATTGAAGGAATACATTTGTGGGTATCTGTTTGATTCAAATGAAGAGATGAAAAGGCCTGTGAGGACCTGGTTGAAGAGATAAAATATGAAGTTCTTTTGTGATGACTTTAAGAAGTATACCCACCCTTGCCAAAAGTATGTACCAAATGGCAGTAATTACATGGAGAAATAAATACAGATAACAAAAGAGTTCATTTCAAGAATTATTTTCCTGTTTCATTTATTATAATATCCTTATTTAAACTAAAGCTGTAGAGGTGGAGGATTACTTTTCAATGAACCCTAATAGACCCTGTTTGAAACACCCAAGGTCAGCCAGGTGCAATACTGTAAATAAATAATTTTAAAGAAAATTTGTTTATTTACATAGATTTGTACATATTTACATACATTTAAAGAACACCCAGCTCTGGACCCTTTACATAATAACAAAACCAGAAAAATAAAAGAAACAGATGATATGCATCCAGAAAAACCATACAAAACAGACTAAATTTTACAGGGACTCACCCACCACCCTGACCCAAGGCTTAGGATGTAGTCAGATTTTCAGTGTCTTTCAGAATATCATCAGGTAGGAGCTATAAAGATCTATGGGGAATATTATTTCAGGGGACAGGTACCATATCCAAGAAGGACACACTAACCCCATCCAAGCTCCACCAAAGATGATCAACAAGTGTGATCAATGCCAGCTCAGTACTGTATCCTGGCCTGAAACCCAATTAGAATGGGCCCAGCTCATCCATTTCCTTCTGGAACTGTTGCTTGACAACTTTTTCAACAACCTTCCCTAAAAAGGAAGGTTGAAGACTGGACAATAATTGTCCAGAATTGTGGGTCCAATGATGACTTCTTAAGGAGGGGACATACTACCGCATCCTTCAGCATCTCAGGGACCACCCTCTCTCTCAAAGAAGCTAATACCACTGTGGACCCAACCACAAGTCACCTCTCATGCAGTTTTAACCACCCAAAAAGGGCCTGGCTCTAATACAGGTACCCAGCTCACAGTCTGAAGGACCTATCCACTTGATCAGGATAAAAAAATAAAATTTAAAAAGAGCAGCAAGCATAAGTGTACCACATTCTTTATTCTACTTGCGCTAAATTGTATAGCTCTTTAGAAGTGATATTTTGTTAATTAGTTTTGCCAGTTTTAGGGCTAATCTCTAACACACATAATATGAGTAGTTCTTGTAATTGTATCCCAGTCCTATTACCTATAAATTAATTATCTTTCTCTCTTCCAATAGGCAGTTCATTAGGTTGGGTTAGCAAAGTGGGTTAGTGTAGATAGCAGAAGTACTTTTCACTTCAGCCATATTTGGGAAACCTTGTTTTCAGGAAGGCTAAAATTGATATTAAAAAAAATCATAGTTGTTCAAATTTAATTATGAGTCTCTGTTCCACTGTTCTACAAGTGTACAGAAAATAAACCAATTATAAAACTTGTACAAAATTGATTAAATTCTAATCTTATTTTCTTTATATTTAATTCTGATAGATGATAAGACAAAGACTGTAGGGAGAATGTATCTGACCTTTCTGCTATTATTTTGCAGACATGGAGGAACCTACAACTTGACATACCTTCAGCTCTCAGACAGTATATTTAAATCAATTGCCAAACAAGAGATAACTGCTAGTTAGCAGGCAAGCAGACCTATTATGATTGTAAAAAGGTAAACTGTAACTAAATATGGCCTGTACTATCAATCAGAATGGGCTTTTTTAAAATTTACAGTTTCTAGCTCTACAGACCTTTCCCTTCAGAAGCTTCATTCTGTACAGTATGTGGACAGGTTAATATCATGTTTTGCTGTGGATTAAATAAAGACTCCCTTGAGTCACACTGTAGCTTCGGTTAATTTAATAGAAAGCATTTAGATCTGGGAGGGGTCAAATTGTTTTATACCTATTTAAATGGTAACTTGTAGATGTATATACCATACCATCTTTCTTACATAACTCAAGGCAGTCTATATAGTACTGTCTGTTTTTCTTTTCCAACAATACCATGCAGTAAATTAGGCTGAGAGATAGCAACCAAGCCAGAATTACCCAGTGAGCTTCCGTGGGTGAGGGCAAGTTTGAACCTGGACATATCAATTACACTGACCTTAAAACTGATCTTTAATCTCAACATTACTGGGTTAAAAAAAAGGGGGGGGGGGAATCAACTTATTCTTGCATAATAATCTTCCTCTGTAATAATACCAATTATAAAGTTCACATGTGATACATATTATTTTGCTATGGTCCCTTTCCCATATATTCCCTTAATATAAAGCATGGCTAGGATGATATATCATGCTAAAGAATTATTGCTTAACGGTGGTTTATTGATTAAACCATACGTGGTTGGGTTTGCATATCACATTATAAAGAAACAAATACTCTAAGTTTAGTGCAGTATGTGAATCCAGGCAGTGTTTGCAAATTCTCCTCTCTTTGCTTTGATTATAAGAAGGCTCCATTGGTCATATCATTCTGTCTGTGGACTTACATTTAGAAATTTTTTGTAGCAAATATTCTGAAGAAAAGAAAACTACATATAAAACTGCTGCAGCTCAGCAGGTGACAGCAAAAGGACACTGACCTTCCAATCCTTACTAAACAATTCTGTTCTTTTTGTAGGTCAGACAGTAAATGAAGCTTCCTCAGCATACTGTTATATTACAGGCTTACATGAAGGCCATTTTGGCTGTCCTGAGATTGTTCCCTGAAACAATTACAGTACTTAAATAAATCAGATCCAGTCTTTTTCAGATTGCATCCAGAACAATTATTATCTAAATGGCACAGATTCCATTGAATATAACACTGGTAAGACCATTTCAAACTGAAACTACCATTTTAGATCAGACCACTAGTTACTCATTGTTTCTTGAAAGAACTAGATACTACAAAAAATCAGCAGTTGAGTATGATGTTGATATACTGTATCTATCAATGTTTGGAGCAGCAAACTTAACTTTGTATTATGCAAGGATCTCTTGCTTAAATTTGTCTTAAACCTGTTATGTATCAACCTCAATACAGAAAACTTTCTTTTTATATTTTAGAATGAAAATTCCACTGCTCAAATTTATTGGCTTCACATAATTACTATGTTTTTATCTCTCTATCTCTCTATCAAATTTATATGGCCGCCCATCTCACAAAAAAGTGACTCTGGGCAGCATACAACAATGAAGTAAAACAATAAATATATAAAAAGTCATTATTAAAAATATAAAAATCTTTATTAAAACATATAAAACTAAAGGCACAGGAGAGAGTGAATATTAACTGCAATAGTTGAGCCATCTTAAAATATTACTGGTCCCCTGGGAGCCCCAGGCCTGTTGACATAGTCATGTCTTGAGGGACTTCCAGAACAACAACAGGGATGGAGCTAACCTCACTTTGGAGGGGAGAATGTTTCATAAGGCAGGCGCCATGGCAGAGAAGGCCCACTTCCTGGGACCCGCCAAGTCTAAGTCCCTAGCAGATGGGATCCACAGCATGCCCCCTCTGCCAGATCTAATGGGACAGGCAGATGTAATCAGGGAGAGGCAGCCCCTTAGATAATCTGATCCCATGCCATGAAGGTTTTTCCTAATAAACTACCATTTTTTAAAGTTCAACAATTTAGACATTTTCCTCCCTCAGTTCATGATAAATAATCGCATCCACATCTCACTTTATAACCTAATGGTTCTTAATAGTCTTTGAGAGACAATCTTAGTGCAATTCTTCATTTTTATTATTGATTTATACTCCATCTTTCCTCTAAGAGCTCATGGCAGATTACACGAAAGCATTGCTTTATTTTATTCCCACAAGAATTGTATGAAATGGATTGAATGACTTAAAATCATCCAGTGAGTTTCCATGGCTGAGCCTTCTCTTGCTGTATTTTCCTAGTAACTGGTCACCTATTGTGATTTATAGACTTTTCTCCATGAATTAGTCTAAACCTTTTAAAAACTATTATTGCAATGACCATTGCCATATCTTGTGATAGCAAATTCCATAGATTAACTGCACATCACTAAGAGAAGAATCACTTCCTTTTGTTTTGTCTCCTACTGTTGAGCTTCACTGGATGATCTCAGTGTTTGAAGTAATGGGGGGGGGTGTTGATATATTCCCAAATAAGTTTAGTGGATGGATGAAAGGAGTGTGGAAAACAGTATCTGTGATTCCTCCTTCCTGCTCTGGAGGTTTTGGGAATATTCTGGAAGAGCATGAAAGCCCATTTGAGATATTATAAGTAACTATAGCAGTAACTTACCTCCTCATGCTAAGCTAATACTAGCGCCTTTTCACAGCATCATACTGATATAATAAACCTATCATCTCCACCTCCATTGATGTACTAGTTTTACTTTATTTATATGTATTTTTCCTTTAAGAACTCAAGACAGTATATCTTATCTCCCCCATCCCCCCGACTATCCCTATTTTGCCCTTAAAAAGTCCCCTATTAAGAAGTAGGTTATGCAGAAAGACGGGGCCTAAAATCACCCAGTGAGAACGAATATGTGAACCTGGATCTCCTCATCCCTAAAACAGGACGTGAACCGTTATACCGCTCCTATTGCACCCGTCGCGTCGTCTAGATTGCCGTTCCACGCTAAAACAAACGAAGCCACGCCGAAAGCTTTCCTCTTCCCATCAGCGCGCCATCTCCCAGCCTCACTCCTTTCTTCTCCAGTTCCGAGGTCCAATTCCCCTTTCACCTAAGCCTGCCATTTCTTCTGTAGCCTTAAAGACTGGCCAAGCACTGCGGTTGCGCGACAGCAGGGAGACTTGCAGCGGAGCGCAGTGCGCCTGCGTAGCCCCCCCCCCCCCACGCTGCTGTTGCTGGCGGAGGCTGAACCTCACCTGTGTGCTGTCTCCCTGTAAGGTACGTTCCAGGTTGCGTCGTGAGAGTCGCTCTGGGGTGGGAGCGCTTGTTCTGTTCCCTGAGGCTGACCCGTCCGTTTCTTCCTCGACCTGCGCGGCTTGTGCTTGAACTCCTTCGCTGAAGACAAGAGGCGAAACGTCTTTTCCCCATGGCGGACTTCCGCGCGGGTGCTGGGAATATTCCAGTACACCAGCTCTCCCCATTCGAGTCCTTGGGCTGGATTTAATCCGTAATAATCAGGGCGGCCATCTGGAGGACACCTCGATGGGGGAGGCTGCTCCTGTCCCTTCCCGTGGCCTGGATGTTCCCGCCTTTCCCCCTTTCCTCCTGACAGTCCTGTTACGCACTCCCAGGCCCCCTCGGAGGGAAATACTTCATACTTTGCAGGTAGATGCTTCTCTGCCCTTCGGTGTGACGGAGCTGCTTGGGGACGGGGGTGGGGATTCAGTGCAGATGGAAAGGAGAAAGGACACCTAGCGATTGTCGATATCTGGCCATTGAATTAAGTCCAGAGCAAACAGCGCCGTAGCCACGCTCTCAGGGTAAGATTTGGAAAGAAAGAGCACAGAAAGATTCTAACCTCTTCTGCCGCTTTATCTTGTGCATATTAAAGGGAGTCCGATTGAAGACTTTGTTTCGGAAAAGCGGGATTTTAACATTATCACTGAGAGAGAAATTGTTGAACTCACGTACGTCAAAAGGTTTCAGGCAATCTCAGAAGGTCTCAACAAGCAACGGGTTTTAACACATTACAATTCTTAATTGATAAGGTACTTGTAATCTTTCTCACATGTAACCTGCATCCTATCTTCTGTTGCTCATTCCCTGCCCCAAAATAGAGTCTAGCCACTCTGCATCTGATGAAGTGAGCTGCAGCTCACGAAAGCTTCTTCCTTTTAATAAAATGTGTTAGTGGGAAAGGTGCTATCTTCTGATTTTTTTTTTTGCCACCATAGACTGCTCTTCTCTTGCAGTGACTGAAGACATTGAATCTTTAAAGGCTGTGATTTTAACAAGTACCATATAAAGTCCTAAAGTTGGTGGGATTTCTGTGAAAACATGTATTAGGATTGAGTTCAAATTCTGCTAGTATGACATTCTTGTAACAAAGCATTGTTTTGTGCTAAAGATTTTCACCCTTCATTTTTTCTAATGTTTAAGTACATGCCTTTGTTGGGGAAAAGGAAATGTAGCTAAACTGACAAAAATAAGATTTATTCTGTTTGCAGGCAATTGTGTGGGAGTTAATGAATAGTCACATTAGACTTTTCTCTTGGGAGTCAATTCTTAGTTTCATGTGATTTATGGCTCAGATATAGTTGTGCCTCTTTTATTTGATCTGGATTTACCTGGTTTGTTTCAGAAATAATTCTTGTGGCCTATTGTTTGTGATTGGAAGCTCTGTTTCCAGTTAACATTTTTTAGTGGGGTCATCTGATCATTCCTCCTTTCCACCCCCACCAACATTAGTGGGATCTGTCTTCTTTGCTTTTTATGTCAGTCTGGGTTTTTTTTCCTTATGGGTTTTAATAAAAGGGAGGATATTCTGATTTTTCTAAAATGTGGAAGGGGATCCTTATCAGTTTTTATAGAAAGCCCATACCTTTCCTCACAATCTGTTGACCGGCAACATTGAATGCAGTATCATATTTCCATGGTATAACCAATATTTTTGAAATTGTTTAATGAAGATTTTTTTATACAACAGAAGAAATTGCTGGAAGGAGGTTAATGTAAAGTTAAATACACAGTTTATATCTGTGATTAATATTGCACCAATTAACACTCTTACAAGGTAGTTTGATAAATGAATAGTATTCAGAACACAGAAGATTAGAGGTTTTCTTTATTCTGTACCGATTAGGCCACCTTTGTAGTACTGTGTCCATTTATGGATGTAACATTTTAGGTACCCTGTACTGTGTTACTAATTGTGGATGACAAACTGGAGCACATCCAGATAAAGGTATCCATGATTAGAAGAATTTTAAAAACCGATTCATATTAGAAACAGTTGAAAGAGTGGATGTGTTTAGCTTGGCGAAGATTAAATGAAAATATGATAATTGTCTATATATGTGTATGTATGTGTGTGTGTGTATGAAATTCTGTGATGTAAAAATGGCGGATTTGTTATATGGGACATCAAAGGGCAGGATTAGAAGCAGCCCACTAAAGTTCTAAGGATCCCCATTTCCGCTAAATATTAGAAGAAAATTCTGAAAGAGCTTTAGGAAGGGACGCAGACAACCCTCCCCACTTGTTAGATCATGGCTGCAAACAAAGACATATCTAGGCATGCCTGGACAAAAAGTGTCCTGAATCTACAACCCAGGCTAATTTTCCTCTAGCCAACCTTATTCTAGACAGGTAGTGTAGAAATCACATGAAACACATGGCTTCCACAGCACTGATTGGTCAGTTGGAATTTCACTCCTTGGAAATTATCTCTACCTCCCAAGGAAACTCCCTATTGGGTTATTTTATCTTTAAATTTTATCTTTAAGAGATTAGCAGAGAGTAAAAGCTAAATACAGTTATAGGGTATTCTCAAATTTCAAGATTCCGTAAAGCAGCTAAATCTGATAGGTATTAATTAGTAAAGTTTTATTTTAAATGACAGCTGACTATTTCTGACCTTTCTTCAGGAATTTTTAATAAATGTTTTACAATTGACATTGAAGTTGATTTCACCATTCTGTATAGTAAGGTACTGTCTTACCCATATGTCAGACTGCTGGATGTATATGCTCACCTGATACTTAAGGAGAGAAAAGGAAAGCTTTGGAAAAATGACCTGTCTTCCTCCATGTAACTGTTAGGCCTGAATTTCTCTGTATTCAGGTTCAAATCTCTTAAATGTAGATCACACAGATGGTTACAACATATTTATCCTGAAAAATATAACAAAGGGGATAAGATAGCCTATTGGCCTTCACAGGATTGGAGATGCATGCACTCCCCTTCCCATCCCCCTAGTTGTTACAGCTGTTTAGAAGAATGGATTGCTTTGGAAGGTGATTGCCAACCTGGGGAGGAAGGGAGAGCATTTCAGCAGAGACTTGAATAATTGGGGACGTTGCACTATGCATTGCAGATTTTCAATTGAGCAGAGGGTTGGAATAGATAATCTCCAATATATTTTCTATTTTATGGTATTTATTCATTGATAACATATGCATTGCAAATAATTGACCTAAACAATATGCTTGTGCTGTTTCATTATGCTGTCATGAGATTGTAATCTGATGCATAGGCACAATATAAATTCCACTGAAATATATTGTAATATTTTTCATAAATAGAATTTCAGATTGGGTCACAGCCATATATTCATAAACATCACTTGTATTAGCTGGTTATTTGCAAAAATGTGGATATTTGTGAGACTCTTTTGGGCATGCTGCTAAAAGGCTTAATGGCATACCTGGATGGGAAAAGCTTCTTTAGCTATTGAAATGTAAAAATATGATTACAGTACTAGAACCTACAAGAATAGTTTGATATGGAGAAGAATGAAATATGTATATTTATTTATAAAATGCCACTCACTTGTCTGGCATTAAACAAGCAAGTGGATCCTTATTTTTGTGTAGTTCACAGACTGAGATATTTTAATTTTTAGAGAAAGGGAGGAGCCTCTTTTCCAAGTTACAAATAGCACAATTCCACCATGACAGCTGCAATGTGCTCTGTATGGGGCTGCCCATGATGAGTGTCTTGAAGGATCTATCAATCCAAAATTCAGTAGCCGAGCTGGTACATAGTTCACAGCATCAGGGGATATTAAAAGACTTTTACAGATAGCCAGTTATTTTCTGGGCATAATTTAAGGGATTGTTTTTACTGCAAAACCCTAAACAGCTTGGAGTCTGACAGTCAGAGGCATATTTTGCTATGAACTTGTGTGGTCATTAAAGGCTGTCTTCAAGTTGCCCCTACTTTTTGAGTTTTTTTCTATGGCACACAGGAAGGGGGGGGACTAATCCTGTGTTACTCGACAAATGCAACCCCTCTAGAATTGCACTCAGCCCCCATGTTTTCTACTTTTAGGAAAGAAATGAAACCGTTTCTCTTTAGTAGGCCTTTTCAATATGTATGCATTTAACTGGTTTTTATCAGATTTTTTTTCTTTGTTATTGTTAGCTATTCTGAGCACTCTTTGAGTGGACCTATCATAGGCCTCAGATTTCATATAGGAAGTTCCAGTTCAAAGCACTCTCTTTGAATTGGCCTCAACACCCAGAGTATTTATCAAAGTAATGACAGTCCCTGTGGAATGCTTTGGGTCCCAGTGTGTCCACATTTATGTTTATCTATACAGTTTGTTTATCTTATCAGAGCTCCCTCTGTGGAGAAAACAGTGAGCGGCCTCAACTTGATGCTTCAGAACTTCCAGGAGCACAATATTGTGGTAACCTTTACCAAAATAATGCTCACACCTTCAAAGTTGATGCTGCATCTGGAAGATACTATTGACTAAGGGGATAAGTGAGGAACCCCCATGATGTCTCCTAAAACACCCAGATATCCTGTTTCAAGGCCCTTTCCTACACTTACACCCAGTCTGGGTACAACTTTGACCCTAGAAATTATACAGGAGCATCTGCATTTCAGCCTTCCAGACCTTGCAGTAAAAATCATCTTGGCTTCTAGGCACCCAGGTACTGCCAGTGGCTATCAACTGATTTGGCACTTCTTTGAATGATGGCATCTCTTTGAAAGGGACTTGTGGCATTAGCAGGGGCCCCAAAACTATAAATAGGACTGGAAAAGACTAATAGATTAGCTAATACATTGTTCAGACATGCAGCAACCTTGAACTTTGTTCTTCTAGAGAGGGAAGGGATGTCTATATCTGGCCAACTTCACATGCATCACTATCAGAGGCACAAGCCTTCTCATCTCCAGACATTCATCATTTCCTTTCATAGGAACAACTGCTTTATTCAACCCATCAGACTGATATTCATTAACATCCCCATCTATAAGACAGCCTTTTTAGTAGCCTTATCTCAGCTGGTTTGGTCAGGGACCTGCATGTACTTCATCGAGACAAGGAGATGCTAAGTCCAGATCCTTGCTTTATACCCAGGTCAATTCCGAATTACATTGGGCACAGGAGATTGTGTTCCTTATTTACTGCCCAAATCCTATCCTCCCTAGAGAATGAACCTGGCACAAGCTAGATGTGTGCAGGGTATTAAGAAAATATTTCAGATGTACTGTAGACCAGCCTTTCTCTTTTGACTCTGGAGGAACCCTTGATATGAATCCTCAGGCCTCAGGGAACCCCTGCGCATTCAGGCTCAAATATAGGCCAGGAGTTACAAAATTATTATATTCATTTCATGTATAGGCCTGTATATATGAATTAACAGTGTTCTTAAACTAAAAATAAAGAATGAAACTTATCTCTTTAATGTGAAACCTGTGCTTGTTTTTTGCTGCACAAAATTCCAGGCCGAACTTGAGTTAGCACATATGGATTTCATCTTCAACTGAAATAAGACTATTTCTGTCTTTGCTTGTTAAATAAGGGAAAGCTTGCTCACACATATAAGAAGTTGAAAGCTGCAGCAAAATGTTCAGCGCTTTCCTATGAATGGCAGAATACTCTTCTTTCACAGAAATCCAGAACTTGTCCATGGGCATATCAGTGAATGTCATCTTGAGCACACAATCAGACTGCAGCTCACAAAGTTCTTCTTTCTTCAAAGTGAAGTTCTCAGGCTGAGCAGAAGATGCAGAGAAAGGATTCTTCACCCAGTCATACATTTGTGTTGAAAAGGAGGGAAATTTCTGATCAGTTTTGTTCTGCAGTACTTCCAGGTGGTTTTCAATTAGATATGAGATTTTCTGGTATCCTTTCTCACTCTCAAGCCAAGCAGCAGTGGAAAAGTTTCAGTATTTCCTTTTGCACCATGATTTTTCCAAACATTCAGTTTTCTTTTAAATCCAAGAATATTGCCACTTGAAGTCAAAACATTTTCTCCAGTGCATTGCAGAGACTTGTTCAGCTGGTTCGTGCTATGTCATGACTTAGCTGACAGTGAAACCTTTTCCATTTCATATACTGCATCTGGTCCTAGCATTTTTCCACTATTATTTTACATGCTGGCATGATTACTTTCTCACCCAAAGCATGACTTTTTCTTTATTTCTGCTCCTAAATAACTTGCTTCTGGGGCTTTTTTCTGACTGTCATTTTATTAACAAAAGCTTTACTCTGTTTGTTCTGTGATTCCAATAGCCATTTAAAATAATTAGAACTTGTCATATGGCTGTGATTTGTAGCTTAATTTTGCTGAAGCCATTGCTGAATTTGTAAGTTGTTTGCCACAGATGAGGTACAATGGAATAGGACAACTTGGATCACCAGTCCATATAAAACCCATATAAAACCCATAGATAAATAGCTTTCATCTTTTTTTGAGTCCTTTGATATATCAATACAGGGAAATGTCTGAGAAGATTTAAATTCTTCATTATCGTTATCATCATTAAACTTATCGGTATGGTCCATTCTAGAATCCTCCTCTTCTCTCTCACGCCTCCTCTTCAAAAATCGCCACATTGGACCCTCAGATATGACTGAATAAATGTTTACAAAATTTATTTAAAATAACAGGATAAAATAACTACAGGGAAACCACAGGGAAAAGATGCAGGAGGAAGTGACTGACATCACAACTAAGTTGGACGAGTCCATTAATTTCTTGAAAAATGCATTTCTCCCTCCCCCTCAATATATTCCTCCTTTCCTGCAATATAGTGTTCACCTGTTATCAACAGTCTCCCCATCTTGTGTCAGAAATTAAGAATGGATTCAACCAAATAAACACAATCCTATAGCATACTACCAGAGAGCTCAGAAAGAGTTGTAACTAGACTTTTGTTCGATCTCTACTCATCACTGTGAGAACACGTTGCCTGAATTTGAACTAATTTTTAAAATAAATCATTATCTCCCAGGGAACCCCTAGTGACCTCTTGTGGAACCCTAGGGTTCCATGGAACCCTGGTTGAGAAACCCGGCTCTTGAAGGACAGAAGGCTATATCCTATTATATAATCCATCATTAGCAGGTGATTTAACTAATGCATTGCTCTGGCATATTCAACCAGCAGAAAACAAATCTCTTCTGACATCATAGCATACTTAGTCAGGAGAATCTACATCAATAGCTCTACTGGTGGGGATCTCACTAATAGACATTTGTAGGGTGGCAGTCTGAGCAGAACATCTTCATTCATTGAGTATTATAAGGTAGACAAGTTTGCCAACACAGCTTTTGGGTGCATGGTTCTATAGAGGGTGTTTTAACCTCTACTTACCCTCCTTCCCTCCCTCCCTGGGAATACTACTATAGCATATCCCTTTTCTGTTTGTTCCTTCTTGGATTATAGAGAAGGTAATTGGACTTGATTTTTTGTCACTGAAAGATGGAATGGACAGTTCAAGCCTTCTGAAAAGAGATGGGTTTAGAGATAGTTCAAGTGACCAAGGATCAAATCATTTACTACACTATTGTTTTGCTAACTGTTATATTGTTCTTCCATTTCCCTTATATTGTTGCTAGTAGCAAAGTTTTTGTTGTTACAGTGAATTTTTCTAGCTAGAAGAGATTTCCTGTCCATTCCATCTTTCTGTGACCAGAAAAGGGCTTCAGGATAAGTCCATCTACCATTCTGCTCTTTTTGTCCTGAGGTTCCTCTTCCTCATACTAGCAAACTTTCCTTTTCTCTCAAGGTTTTAGCTTCTACAGACAGTCCCCTACTTACGAACAGGTTACGTTCCAAGAGGCTGTTCATAAGTCAGTTTTGTTCGTGAGTCCAACCAAGTAAAAAGTACTGTCAAAAGTAAAAAAAAAAAAAGAGGAGGCAAGAGACAGGACAGTGGTGTGGGCAGAGGAGCCCTGTCTTCTGCTGCCAATGAAGAAGAAGTGATAGCCTGCAGACTGTGGAAAATGCAGTCGGATGAGCTGGTGGGGTGCAGCATGCTCCATTGCCAGGCAAGGCAGGAGAGGCAGCAGTGGCTCCCTGGGCGAAGGGGGTGGCTATGTGGGAGGCAAAACTGTTGGCCCTTCATGAGGCCTTGCCGGAGGAAGGCTGAAGTTTGCAGACTCCCAAAGTGCACTATAAATTCCAATGCAAACCTCCAACCTCCCAAAAGGCAGGAAAGGGTTAGTTTGTGGCGCATTGCAAACTAACCCTTTTCCTCCTTCCCCTGACTTCCGGGTCCATCTTGTTCGTATCAGTGAAAGTTCGCAACTCAAAAGTTTGTAAGTAGGGGACTTCCTGTACTCTGAAGGAGAAACTTAACAATATTCAGTGGATTACATGTAGAGGTCTATTACTCATTAATTAATCATGTTTTCTATGCTGCTAAATTTTCCTCCCTCCCTCCCTCCCTTCCTTCCTCATCTGCATTGTGTTTTAAAATCAAAGATTGGCAGCCTGGTGCCTTCCAGATATTTTGAATTACAGCTCCAACAATGCTTATCACTGTCCCATTCTAGCTAAAGGAAGATCACTACCTTAAGCAGTCCTGTAATTTTCCCAATATGCTTGTCTGATTACAGCTAGTATTAGGTCATTTCTTATTTATCTATAATGGCCTACATCTAAAGTTGCTCAAGCCAACCTCTGCTCATGAATGGTGTGCCCTCTGTGTGGCCCCCCAAATTTCCTTGAGAGAATCTCAACCATGTAGAGCAGATGCTGGGGATCTGGTCCTGCTGGCTGTTGTTAAAAGATTTTTCATAAACATAATTTAGACATGTAGCAAATAAGATAACTGAGCAAGCATGGCCTTACTTTTTTTAATTCACTCATTGTCTTGTTTCTTCAGTTGCCAAATGAAGCTGTGAACTTAGATAATCTCCCCCCCCCCCCCCATTTATCTGGCATTTTAGAAGTAAATTATTCCTTTCTTTTTTGGCTCTGTCTCTCACCTCTGACACCAGATAGGGTGACTTGGAAATGTCGGGAAACAAAACCTAAGGGAGTGTACACTGTCAAATACATTATGTTCTCTAAAAAAACTAAAATGAATGTAACCCTTTCAGTCAGTATTCACAGGATCACTTGTTAAATATTTTCTATAAGCTTGTGCTTTCAAAGTCTCTGCCTTTTTTGACTGACTTTAAAACAGGAATTCAGCCATTTTCAGTTCTTCATAATTCATATTCCTTCAGATGTATAATATTCTAACTTCTACCATGTAACTCCCACTGTGGTGACTGAGAACACCATGTTGGACATGCTGTCTCAGCATATTCTCTCTTCTAAACCTAGGAATAGTTTTGCTCAGCCATGTTGCTTGTAAATATTTAAATTAAAAGCCTTAACCTTTATGACAATGAATTTACACCAGATAGCTCAAGGCCTGTTATTGTTATATAACTTGAAAAAGTGCTCCTGAAAGTGGATACTCTACTTTTAAGAGGCTTGCAGATCCCAAAAATTGAAATTAATGACTTTTTTTTTAAAAAAATGCTTTTTAGCCTGAACTGTAAATTATTTTTATATAATGAAATTTTGAATTAAAATTATATGTTTCAAATGGAGGGGAGGGAAGGCTCTGAGCTGGGGAAACATTCATATTTAATCAATCACAGATCAAAAATGAAAAAAATGGAGGTTAATTAAATTTTGATTACTCTAAGACTTGGATCCAATGACATAAGTCTCCAGCAGATGCTGTTCATCAGCAAAATGGATTTTTAATTGATTCTACCACTTCCCACATACATAAACAAAATTGTTCTGGAGGGCTAGTTTGGAAGAGATTGATGGGAAGTGGTGTGTGAGCAGGGTTTAAAAATGACTTCTGTCTAATTGTTTGTTATGTCTGAATGTTCATAATCAAGCATCCACAGTGGGTGGGCTGTTCTCTCCTCAATGAATACTTATATCTTGGCTACTGAGTGTATTTTTGATTAACCAGTTTGTGTGGTCTGATATTAAACTGAAAAGATAAGGGGAAAGAGGTTGTGACTGAAGACGTTTATTCAGTGTCTAACAGCTGTTTTCAATACTGCCGTTTGAACAGTGAGGTATATTTTCAAACAATGCATATGATTTATCAGTGCAAGTTGCTGGGGAAAAATGGGCTTATTTCTTAAAATGAAGAAGTGTCAGGCATAATCTTTAGGGATATTGCTTTACTAAACAATCAAGAGTTTAATTTTCTGTACTGTAGTGGCTCTCAAAAGAAAAAAAAGTATTTGCAAATAAAGTGCCCCTTTTGAATAAAATAACTAAAGAAAAGATCCAAGTACCATAATATGAAGTAGGAGTTAAAACCTTTTTGTACCAGAGATACAGGTTAAAATTTACATTCAGTCATGGACATCCACGCATCTTAAAGCTGCCAAGTTTGAAAAACACTGCTTTAGATCAATCGCTATTATCTCTGTCTAATATACCTCAGACTAATAATTGTGAAAATAAAATAAGGGGCAACATGCTATCTTGAGCTTCCAGAGGAAACAATAAGTAATAATAACAAATAAGATGGTCTTAGAAAATAGGGGTTTTTTTATTGTAAAAAGACAATGTGGTTTTCATGATGGATTATGTGTATATATTTCTGTAAATCAGAAGATTAAAATGCTTTATGAGATCTGTAGTAAATTAAAATAAATAAAAATAAAGTAAAATAAATAAATAATATTTGACATCACACTTACAACAGTTCATTCTGATTTACCCAATTCTGTGTGCTGGAATTAGCTTGTTCCAATATTATTTGTGAATAAAAACAATTTGAGGAGATCTATTTTATTTGTTTAAAGCTGAGTTTCAGATATGTGCACAAGGAAGGCCATTAGTATTTAGATTTTTAGCTAAACTATGTTGATAAATGGAATTTCCCATCAAGTATGTTCTGTTCCCTTGTAGGATTTCCAGTGTCTATATGATGACTGTGTATAGCACTAAGCAAAAGAATATGGATGGCTAAACATTCCACGTGATGTGTGTGCAATATGTGATGAGAGGGACAAAGTCTTCCCATGAATTCTATGATGCAGTATTTAACTGGATAGTTATAATAAAGAATGTTCCATTTTATATCTGACTGAATTCAATGAGTTTATTGTTTTAAAATCAGCCACTGCTGGAATTTTATAAGCTGGCAGCAGTTGGCTTCTAAATTTGTATCTTTGCTTTGTTGTAATACCTTATTTATTTCTATACTTGCCTATAATTTGAAAAAAAGGGGCATTGCAAGTATGTTGTGGGGAAAAAAATCAAATTTCTCTGCACAAAATTAATTTAACTTATTTACCATTTTAAAATATGCATTTAATAGCCTAAACATTTTCTGAATGATGCCACTTTTGGATACCAGCAATAAAAAATTAATTTTTCTGAAATTTGAAAATTAACTCAAATAAGAAATAAATAAAAGACCTGCAAATTTAAGGAATGAAAAGCTTACCAAAAAAATTCCAAAATTTTCACTATGATTCAGTGTATGAATCTTTTGCTATCTAAAATTGTGCCAGGTTCTCAGTTATAAAAACTCAATTCTTATATGCCCCTTCAATACAATATTTCAATTCAATTCAAATATTTCAATACAAAATTTCATATTGTATTTCTGGTAGCAGTTCATGCTGATTTACCCAATTCTTGGGGCTATTTTATTTTTTACTTATAATTTCAGTTTTTAAGGCTGTCCATACACACCAGTGTCAAAATAACTTTTTTCAACATTTTTTTAAAAAGTGATCACAATTCCCATTTTCTGAATCTGTGATAACTAATAGGGTGATAAATGAAAACATTCTTGCGCTAGTTGAATAACAAAACATCTACAAGGAAACAACCAAACTCAAAGAGCACCAAGAACTCCACAGTTCAGCTCTGAGCTACATACATTCTCTTGTATTAAAATGAATGTTACATGTCTATTTCACTTTTGTTATGCTATGATGAATTTTAAAAAGCTTTTATTCTAATTATTTATTAAAAATATATTATAAATAATATGGGCAATTATTACTTTGAAAAGGTTTTAAGAAATCTTTTTAAACATACAGTTTTACTCTTCATAAAGGAAAGAAGCGGTTTAGTTTCTTCTCCTGCTAGTAGTTTTCTCATATTGTTTAATTCCTCATTTGGTTCTATTTGTTATTCAGTTCCAACTGTTTACTTTCTTTATAGACCTTATCATAATCTTAACCTCTGAAGTGTTCTGTTTGGGTTCAGTTCTCTTACGTAGTCTGTGTTGAACTGAAAATATATCTCCAGTGTCTTGATGACACGTTTAAATTGCTATATTCTTTTCAGTCCAGATTCTTTTATCCTAGATTTGTTTATCCAGAAACCTAGGTCCTGAGGCCCTCAGCCTAGTTTCAGTGGCAATTTGGTTGGGAGAGAGAATAAAAATCTTAATACATACCATTAAGGACAGATCAAATTATTGCTTCTAAATCCTTAAATTCATATTTATTGATTTTTTTTAATTGCCAGATTATTTTTCTTAAAAATGTGAAGTGGAAAACAGAAATAAATCTATTAATAATAAGCCTTTCCAAAATGTCAGTGCGTATTTGCATGGGAGAAGGCTAAGAGTGACAGCAGTGACACCATGAATGAATAATGTTTTGAATATGCTAGGTTCAAGTAATACTAGTACTAAATGCTATGGATGTGCTATAATACTGCTTCATGGAAAAGGATGACAAATTAAATTTAGTTCTCAGTTACCTATATTTTAAAAACAAACCCCAGGCTACAACTTTAACGTTTTGATCAGTGATTTCGTTGGCATGTCAGATGTTTGCGTAGTCTGAGAAATAAAACACCTCTTTTGAGAAAATAATGTTATTGATTATTATATCTTATAGCAACAGAAACTATGAATTGTGTACATTACATAACTTTGCAAGGGTGTACCCAAGAGCACCATTCTGGTGCGATCAAAGCTTTCTGCCCTATCTGACCCTAATTTTGTTTATTTCACCCCTGCTCATCTTGGTTCATATAAATTAGCTTGGGAGGATGGTGACTAGTGGATCAAGGGAATGATGAACCTTAGCATCAGGGTGGTGCTGCAGCCTTGAAGGAGTAGTTGGCCCACCTGCTCTTGAAGAAACCCTCTTGAATTCATAGGATTTTGCCAACTATTACCTAGTTACAAATACTCCTTTTATGTGTGAGGTGCTTGAGAGGGTGGTGGTTCTGCAGCTGCAAACATTAATGGAAAGCATTGATTATCTTGTCTCTTTCAGTCTGGATTCAGACCTGGTTTGGGGATAGAATCAGCCACGGTCAAATTGATCTCTTGCAGGAAAGTGACAGAAGCAATGTGATTATTGATCCTGTTTGATCTCTCAGCAGACAATCTCAGAGAATAGTACTGGTGACTCTGCCTCTAAACTCTGGCAGCTATTCCGTGAGATGCCATAAGGCATTATTTTATGTCCAATGCTATTTAACATCTGTATGAAACTGCTAGAGGGATCACCGGGACTTTTGAGATTGTGTGTCACCAACCTATAAATGACGCTTGGTTCTGCTTCTCCATAACAACTCAATCAGGAGAGGCTGTGTATGTTCTGAACCAGGATACCATGATAGGATAGCTGAGGGCCAGTAAAGTAAGACTAAATTTCAGCAAGACACACATTTCGTGGGTGAGTTCCCAGATTTGGGAATTGGGGAATTTATCTGATCTAAATGGGATGCACTCTCTCAGAAGGGAAAAATCCATTATTTGGGGGTGCTCCTAGAATCATCATTTCACTGGAGGCCCAAGTGACCTCTGAAGCTAGGATTTATTGTTGCCTGCTTCAGCTGGTATGTAACTATACTATTTCCTGGACAGGAACAGCCTATTTACAGTAGTTCATTTCCTGGTAACTTCATATTGAGATTACTGTAATGCACTCTATTTGGGGCTGCTCTTGAATCTGATCAGGAAGGTTCAACTGGTACAGAATGTAGAAGCCAGGTTACTGAGTGAGTCACCCAGTCACGTTCATGTTACTTCTTCATTGAAGCAACTGCATTGGATGTCAATTACCAAGCCAGGTTCAGAGTTTTGGTTAGGATATATAAAGCCTTAAACATCTGGAAACCAGGATGCCCATCAAATTGCCTTTCTGTTATCAACCTGATTACTCACTGAGATCATCAAGTGAGGTGCTGCAATGTGTAATGAATGCTGGTGGTTGCTTGTAGATGGACTCTCCCTTGGGCAGCACCCATACTTCGGAATCCTCTTCCCCTGTAATTTGGGAGGCACCTACTTTTAGGTGCCTGTTGAAAACTTGCTTCTTCACCCAGGCCTTCCCAGTATGAATGTTGAAATAATTAATTAAGTATAACGATTGAGGAAGCTGGCATGCTGCAGAACGATACTTTCTGGTATCTTTCACTGCTAAGAATGCCTCTGGGCTATATACAGACCCCATTGGCAGTTAGAAGATAAAAATGGTTAGTGCTGCGACCCAGTGTACCCATCTGTTGGGAGGAAAAAGGAACAAAGGTAAGATAGGATGATAGGCAAATAAGACTTCTGTATCTGGGCTGCAAAACCCAAATACTCAATAAGTAGCAGCAACAAGCTAGAGTTTATGGAATCTCTTTGCAACCATTTAGTGCTCATCTTGACTTTTGCAGCCCAGGCATAGTAACCATTTAGAAAGCAACGTGGGTGGAGTTCAGCAGCGGCTCATTTTAAAACAGTGATCTCATTGAATTCAGTCAGTAGCTTCACCAATTTGCCTCCTGAAATGCATGTCTTTTTTCATTGCTCATTTTGGCAGCCATTTTACGAATAAGCAAGCTCCCCGCACAATAAAGTAGACATTTTGTGAGAACGTCTACAACTTCATCTCATATTTCAGATTAATCCACCAGCCCAGAAAAAAAGTATTATAATCCAAACTTACTGGACTAGACCGGTAAGTTCTAAATTAAAAGCCCGACACTAAAAACTGCCTCCAGTCCAAAGGCTCACTCTATTTTTAATACTTTTTATTTGCCTGCTCAGTATTGGAGATTTAAGATGCCAAATATCAGTCCTAGAAAAAGGGATGGTTGGACAAGAGAGCTGCCTAGTCAGCTGATGATAGCCTTCTCTTGCATATCCAGAGAGCACACACAGTTGCCTTGGAAACATCAGCCAACTATATTTACCAATTATGGTGAAGAAAACTTGAAACCCTCTGGACACTGCTTTTTTCAGCACCATATGGGTAACTTATTTCTTGGATTATCCCAGCTGTTAGCTGTGTGATATTAAACCCATAAAGAAATGTGTTAGAGACAAGTAAAGCTAATTATCACAAATGTACAGTACATTGTTCAGAAATAGGGAGGATGGGGAGGGAAAAAGTACATACGGATGGATTCCATTTCTGTAATAGGGCTGTCCTGAGCATTTGTTGTCAGAGACAGAGCAGTAAAAAATGTCCTCACCAGTTATGATAGATAATACTTTAGATCAGTCAGGCATTAAGGAGTATTAATGCTACGTAAAGCTGGATGCCATTCCAAGTCCTACTGTACTGCCTTATTGTGGCGGAGGGAGGGTGTTCCTGGGAGGGAAGAATGAAGAATGTCAGTAGTGCATGCCAAGAGTATATATTTCCAGCAGGATCACCCAAGGCATGAAGGCCATACCAGCTTCCCAGCTAAAGCAAGCAGGCACCTATATTGAGCAGCAGTGATAGAAAACATATACCTTAGAAGAAATTCCCTACTTACCAGAACCTCTAATACTAGAAGATGAAGTTAGATCAGCACTCCAGTCATTACCAAGTTGCAAGGCTAAAGGAACTGATGGAATACCCACAGAAATAAGCAACAGAAGAAGAATCAATAAAGGTTCTAACAAGTTATGCCAGCAAATCTGGAGAACAACACAGTGGCCAACAGATTGGAAAAGGTCTATCAACATTCCAATATCAAAAAAAGGAGACTTAACAAACAGAGTGTGCAAACGACCATACAATATCCTTAATTTCACCTGCTAGCAAAATAATGGTTAGGATCATCCAACACAGAGCCCTACATGGAAAAAGAGATGCCAGACATTCAAGTTGTCTTTAGAAGAAGCTGAGGAACACAAAACATTATTGCTGATGCACACTGGATAATTGAGAAAGCCAAAGAATACCAAAAAGAAGTTGGTATGTGTTTCATTGATTATAGAAAGACTTTTGATTGTGTCGATCACATCAAAGTATAGAATGTGCTCAGAAAAATGGGAATCCCAGAACATCTCATTGTCCTCATGAGAAATGTATCTACAGGACAGGAAGCCACAGTATGGACAGAACATAGTGAAACAGACTGGTTCCAGATTGGCAAAGGAGTGCACCAAGGCTGTATATTTTTCCCTTATTTATTCAACCTATATGCTGAATATATATTAAGGGAAGCTGGATTGGAAGAAGATGAGTGTGGTTTTAAAATTGGAGGAGGAAGCATCAACAACCTGTGCTATGCTGATGACACTACCCTGATAGCCGAAAATGCAAAGGATCTGCAAGCTCTAGTAATGAAGGTCAAGGAGGACAGTGAAAAAATGGTACTAAAGTTTATTTATAAAGAAGGCTAAACTAATGGCAACAGGTAGAACAACCAGAACTGACAATAAATATATTGAAGTGGTGGATAGCCTTTAGGATCAATCATAAAGGAATCAGCAGTCAAGAAATACATCACAGACTAGCATTTGGCAGAGCAGCCATAAAGGCCTTGGAAAAGATATTCAAATGCTGTGATGTGTCTGTATCTACAAAGATCAGAATAATGCAAGCTGTAGTATTCCCTGTGACACTCTACATAAGTTGGACTTTGAAAAAGTAGAATGGGAAGAGTATTGATGCTTTTGAACTTTGGTGTTGGAGAAGATTCCTGAGTATACTGTGAACAGCCAGGAAAACAAACCAGTGGATCATTGAACAAATCAACCCAAGTTCTAACTTGAAGTACAAATGACCAGGCTCAAATTATTCTACTTTGGACACATTATGTGAAGATCTAACTCTCTGGAGAAGGCTCTAGTGCTGGAAAAGGTGGAAGGGAAGGGAAGCAGCAAGGTGGATGGAAGTTGTTTTGGACTACTTCCAATTGGACAATGACCTCCTCATCCCACCCCCATAATTTTATACAAACTAGACCTAGTTCAAAGGATGAAATGGAGGCAAAAACTAAGCAAGGCAAAGCTGTCAACTTCTCAGCTTCATTAGCCTTAAGTCAACTTGTAAACATTTTCACAGCAATAAGATAAGTTAATGTGTATATAATTAGTCTTTTTATCTCCCTTGATTGTTTCTAAAAGCATAAGTAGTGTATCTCTTTCATGTTTATACTTAACCTTGAATATTAAGAAAGTTAAATTGTGTTACACTACTGCTGTTTTTTGTGTAATGCTGTCTTACAGAGAATATAATAAGGCATGGAGTATCGGAACAGGCCTCTGATTTAAATGTTTAGCATCTTTTTCCAGAAATATTCAGTGGTTATGATTCAGCCAGACTTATATTCATCTTTGCAAAAAGAGGAAGAAGTTGCTGTTCCAGAGGCTTCATCATAGCCTCTGTTTGAAAATCCACGGTCTACAGTTTAATACATTCTATTTTGATCTGGGATCATTTCCAGCATTGTGAACCTTTTTTTTTTTTTTCTGTTTTGCTTTTAGGAAGAGTACTTTGCTGTTCAACAGTGAATCTCATTGATTTCAATAACATGGATGAATTGCAAGATGTCCAGTTGACAGAAATTAAACCCCTCCTAAATGATAAGGTAATAAGAGTTGTGTTTGAGCATGAGAAAAACTCTAGCCATTTTGTACTGTGTGCCAACTATGTGTAGTAGGAGTATATATTACAGTTTTCTCATGTTGGATGTAGAATTTAATTTACTGAGAAAGTCCATTGAAAAGTCTTTTAGAAGTTCCTATATTTAATGTAGAAAGACAATTCTTCTACCAGATAGGCTTACCTCTCTTTTCTCTCTTGCTTCCTTGGAACAAATTCTAGGTTTTAGATTTCATGGAGCAAGGTCTTAATCTTTGCTGTTGCTCACTGAAGTGCCATACGTATTGATTTCAAATAGTCTTGTGGCATTTCAAAGATGAACTAATCTATTATGGTTAAGCTTTTGTTGATTGAAGTTTACTTTAAAACATTAAAGGCATTATAATTGCCTAAAAGGTATTTGTAAGTGTTCAAACATAAACTCTGCATAATAAGGTGGACAGGAGGCAGCAGTGCTTCATGGCCCCACATAGTTATGTGCCCTTCCAACTGGTAGCATAAGCAGAATATATTATGCAATGATCTTGGGATATATTTATTATGAAATGTTGATCTCTGTTTTGCATTGTGCAGAGTTTCAGATATATAAATACCCCAAAATTAAGGCTTTTATTTTGTTTTGTTTTATGCTGGTTATTAGATTAGCTGCTCTGTATAGAGAGCATAGAAGGAACGTTACCTAAGTAAACAAATTAGAAAGCTAACTTGAACTTCAACAGTACTGTTTCATCTTTAACTTTGATGAAGTTTCTGCAGCTGAAAATTTAAATCAGTACACTTTCAAGGGGTATGTCCATATGTACATGGCTCAATATTGTTGGCTGGGAATGATAAGGATTGATTCTTGGACCCTTTTTGCATGCAAAGCAGCCATCATTCAGCAGTAGCCCCATTGCTGCAATGTATGCACACTTTTAGCTTACATAATTTTGATGGGTCTTTCAAAATAT
This sequence comes from Python bivittatus, assembly GCF_059951505.1. Taxonomy (NCBI): domain Eukaryota; kingdom Metazoa; phylum Chordata; class Lepidosauria; order Squamata; family Pythonidae; genus Python; species Python bivittatus. The sequence continues at coordinate 73,648,153 of NW_028277098.1, read as the reverse complement.
ACTTGAAAATAAAAATTTGAACGTATGGCCAAGAATGTTATCTTAAAGCCTGGAACTTATACATGAACAGTTGTGTTAGGATTTGTTCCTTGAGAATATCCATTTTGATGTTAAAAATAATATGTCTAGAATCTACAGTATATATTTATACATGCGTATCATTGCTCTGCTATTGTCCTACTATTCTTCTATTATTCTACCAGTCTTAGTATTTCCATCATGATATGGAATATACTGATTTCTAGGGTAAAAGACTGGGGGGGACGGGGACAAATTGTCATTGTTGGGTACTTTTTTATTCCTGTTTAGTACAGGAAGCTTCAGCTCAGTACTATAATTTTGTTGCAGTTAAGGCACTGGAATAAGATTTTCAAATAGATGCAAAGCAAAGTTTGTTGTTTGTTGATCAATGGCTGTTCTTATATTGACAGAATTCAGCTCGAAACTTCCAGGACTTTGACTGTCAGGTAAGTACTCAGACTGGAATGTTTGTGCTTTCTCAGTCTTTTCTAGTTTCAAGATAAATTTTTGAGATGAAATTGAAAAAGCTCTAGGCTGTTGCTTCCCATATAGTATACTTGTTCTTGGCTATCTGAATGTCGAAAAAATTGTGTCTGTCTGCCACTAAGCCACAAGGGTCAGGTTTGGAGATGACTGTTTCCCATCAGCTTATGAACCAAAATGAGGCTAACATTGCTGCGGTTGTATAAAGTATTTCTTGGATGCAAATCTACATTCCTGTTAAAGCTGTTTTTTTCCACATGTCAGAATGGCCATATCACATTTTAGACTCTTTTCCTATCTAACTCCTAATCTTTGGAATCAACTTCCCCTCAGATCACATTTGGAGTCTGATTTTATGAGGTTTAAAAAGCCTAAAAGCAGCTTTTTTTCAGAGTTTTCCTTTATAAAGTTGGAAGAACCATTGTTTTTGGTTACAATAATGCAATAATACATTACATTTGGTTACAATATCCAATATCAGTTTAGATTATTCCTAAACTATGGTTTAGGAAGAAAGGAAGGACACTTGTTTATACTATGTTGTGATGCTCTTGTCTCTTTGTATTATGATTAATGTATAGGCCAATGCCAAATAAAAATACTACTATTACCACAGAAACTAGTGAAATCAAACAGAATAAAAATGCACAAATTGTAAATCAGTGATGCAAAATCCATTCTATTTTAGTGAGTGACCAATATTTCAGTCTGTGATTTGCCATAATATCCTGTCTTGTCTTAATCATATTTGTTCCTTAAATGGAAATGTTACTCTTTTTGGGTCATAGGTTTGTTTTTAGGGCTGTATTGCAAAATACAGGCAAAATTTGCTTTGATTTTTAAGACGTTTTACTTTGTAAAATATACAAAATATATTTGTGTATTAAAGAGTATAGTGACTAATTATATTTCTAATATTAATTGCTTTGGTTTTTTAAAAAAATAGTTATGTAACAACTCCATTTTATTTCCTAATGTAACACATCCCTCCAGAAAAAATATGACAGATTACCAGTCCAATTCATTCTGTGTATTTCATTTATATGAAGAAGACAAAAACAGAAATCAGGTTTCAGTTAAATTATCTTTTACCGATAAAGTGACTTATCTGCTATGATGGCTGCATTTTTCTAATGGAACTGCTTGCCATATTAGTGTTTGCCAGCCCAGAATTATACATGTTCTTATTAGCTTCTGGTGGATTTCCATCGTTACAGAAGTTGCTTTGTCGCATGTTTGGCTTGAAAATTCCTCAGAAATAGGTAACTTTGACAAATAAGAATTTGATACTTCTTATTGGAGCACTTGAGATATTTCCCCAACCTTTTTTGCCCAGGAAATTTATATTCTATTCACGTGCATATTTGCACGTTTCACATCTTTAACTCCAGTACAAAGATTATAGCACATTATTCATATGAAAAATCTGATGTGAATTATAACTGACATCTTATGTATCATCTGTGTAGGGCTCAGATAGAGCCTGTGACATCTGAGTTGCCATGCTCTGAAAGAGGTTTAAATTTGAAAGGAGTGGGCAATGGTTTTAAGAATATGAAATCAAAATGAGAAAGCATGTATAATTGTTGTGCTCTGGCATTACATGCAAATGGATTTGGTAATTCTGTTGTGCCTTCTTGCCAAGGCATACATCTTCCTGACCTTTTACCCATCATTGTTCAAGTATACTGTTCAGTTTTGTGCAAATGTGAATTTGATATAACTGAATGAAGAAATGTAGTTACAAGTGGATTATAAAGAATCTCTCCTTAGGGCACCCATCTCAAAAGGCATAAATCTGTCATCCCAGGTAACCCAACACAAGCAAGCATCTATAGCAGTGTTTCTCCACCTCAACAACTTGTAAGATGTGTGAACGTAAACTCCCAGAATTCCCCCAGCCAGCATGCTGGCTGGGGAAATTCTGGGAGTTGAAGTCCAAATGCCTTAAACTTGCTGAGGTTGAGAAACAGATCTATGGGAATGTATGCTGGCCTAGAAAGCATAATAGAGCTATTTAAGCCAGATGTGCTGCATGTAATATAGAGCAATACTGTCAATTAGAACATGAACTGAGATCTGTATAAGTGGTGCTAGATACTTTTTTTCGTAGTAGTTGGAGTGGATGGGCTTGTGATCATAGTAAGAGTCCAAGATGGCGGCTGCCAGCAAACCCCAGTTACTGCCACTACATTAGGGGGAGTTTTGGAGTTTTGACCCCTCTCTCCCTGGGATTTTACCATCTTTTAGGGGTGGACTAGGTGTGGAGAAGACCGTGAGGGGGTTTTACCCCCCTTTGTTGTGTTGACTCGGATGCAACCCCTGGACAGAGCTGCAGGGCACTGGCAAAGTGCGGTGGTGTGTGGCGGAGAGCAGCAGCCTTGGATGAGCCTTGGGCGAGCTCCGGTGCAGTGCGGTTCCTGTATGGTGCAGTGGGCCCCAGAGCAGAGAGCTTTGTTGGTCCCGAGCGTGAGTGGTGACTCTTGACGAGCCCTGGGATGGCATGGTGAACCCCAAGGGGTACCGGTGCAGCGCAGCAAGCCTATTGAGCCTACCTAGTCTCGGTGCGGCAGGGAGAGCTCTCGCAGATCTCGGCGTGGGCGGCGACCTACAGCGAGCCCTGAGACGACGTGGCCCCAGGGGGGTGCAGCGAGCCACAGTGAGTCCTGGTGAGCCCTGGCGCAGCATGGCAAACCCCGGTGAATTCCAGTACGGCGCGGCAAACCCCAACGGGCCCTGGCACACTGAGCCCCAGGCCCAGCGGGCCCAGCAAGCCCCGGACACAGTACACCCAACCCCAGGTCCAGCAGGCGCAGCAGGCCCTCACGTGGCACAGCAAGCCCTTAGGGGGCCCTGGAGCAGTGCTGTGAGTTCCAACGAACTAAATGTCGTGCCGTGGGCTAAATGTCATGCCTTAGTGTGTCCCGGAGCAATGCAACAAACTCCAAGGATGTAGGAACTTATAGGCGACTGGAGTCCTGAGAGCTTGGTGGTTTGGCGCAAGGATGCTGGGGGGGTTAGGGGGGCTGAAGTCATAGTGGACTTGTAGCCCAACTGTGGAGGAAGATCGCTTGGCTCTGGAGGAACAACCAGACAGGGGAGCAGCCGGACACCATATGAAGCCAACAGCCATTGGTTTTAAGACTGGTGAACTGGGGATTAAGAACCTAGCCACCCCCATTTAACACCCCCCCCCAGTGTCAGTGGAGAACTGCAGGGTCCCTCCAGTGTGAGTCTGGGACTCCCTCTGGGGAGTGAGAGTCTGGGAGGGAGTCTGGGAGTGTATGAGGATACTAGGATCCACCTCCTGGGTGAGAGACAGGAGGTGTGAGGGAGTGAGTGGGACGCCCACCCTGCTGACTAGTGAGAGAGGTCGTGCAGGGGGGCAGAGAGTGTGAGGGAGTGTAAGGTTTGGTGGGGGGGTGGCTCCTAGCGGCGCCGAGAGCGGTCCTGGTAAGTGATAGCATCTAGCCTACTTCCTGTGGGCTCAGTAGTTAAGGAGTGATGCACCTGGTTTGTGAGAGTGAAACTGGGCAGAAGTATCAGTTATGTATAAACTGTCAACCGCCCGTCAGCTTCAAGGCCGTGAAGCACATTACAGAGTCTTTTGTAACAGGAAGAAGAGGCAACAGAACTGAACTGAACCCTCATACTTGGGGATGAGGCAGTTTGCATTCACGCTGTGACAGAGAGCAATCAATTGTTTTATACGACTTCATTCTAATATGCAGTAAAGATCCTTATTTATCATTACTTGCTGTTTTGTTCATCTGAGAGCCACTAGCTGAGTTCATGCCTAGCAGTCGAGCCACGCTGAATCATGTATCCAGTAATTTCTACTGGATTGGTTCATTCTTGGATGGGAGACCACCAGAAAATTCCAGGACTATAAACTAAAAAAATGTCTCGAAGCTTGCCTTAGTGCAGTGGTTTGACTTTGTAAATAAGACACAGTCTTGACTGCACTGGAGGCAGTAAGTATCCAAATTTAAATACTCCTAGATGGGAGATCACTTAAGACTCCATGTACGTGCAGCCTTGAATTCCATATGAAAAAAGAACAGCTTATAAATGGAATTAAAGGATGTATCTGTGTGTGAATGGATGGACTGCTACTGTGTCTTTTTTTAAAATTAAAAACATGTAATAGCAACAATGAAGGAGTTGTATGCATATGTATACTATGTTGGAGAGCTATAGAAGGTTGAAGATTAGACTGGATCATTAAAACTATTTGTTAAATCTGTGCACCAAGTTAATATGTGAACAAAATCCTGACAAGGATTGTTGTTTATCATAGGTATATGATTTGATGTATTAATTTTATTGCTTTTCTATAGGTTCTGTGTCTCTGACAAAGTAGAATGTATCTCTGAATTTTGCGCATAAATACATTATTTTTAAAATCCGAATTGTATTAAGATACAATAAGCTTTAATGTCTTTGTAAGAGATAAAATCAGACCAAAAGTCTCTACTCTAGCACACTGTTCTACATTTTCTGTAGTAGCCAGATGCATTCAGGTTTTCCACTGTTATGTATTAGCATTCTCCTGGTCGTGTCCCCTATGCACTGAAAGTGCTATCAATGCATTGTGATTATTAGCCATTGATAGCCTTACCTTACATGATTTTTTTTCATATTTGTTTTTTATATATTGTTCTTCCTCCCAAAAAATTAAAGACTTTATCACATACCACTATATAAACATTATGTATGTAGCCTCCAAGTCAGCCTTGGCTCGTGGCAACTGCCTGGACAAGTCCCTGCAGTTTTCTTGGCAACGTTTTCAGAAGTGGCTTGCTTTTGCCTTCCTCCTAGGGCTAGAGAGTGAGTGACTGGGCCATCGTCATCAAGCTGGCTTCATGCCTAAGGCAGGACTAGAATCTCCTCGTTTCTAGCCTAATACTAGAAACCATGACACCAAACTGGCTCTCTATATAAACTTTGGGAAACATAATTAAAAATATATAGCTATGACATTAAACAGATACGATTTGGATTTTTGAAAGCATTTAAAAATTACTTCCTTCGATTCTGGAAGTAATGTAATCTAGAGCAGTGATCTGAATTGGTGGGGAACATACAAACAAAAGTAGTGTAGGCCATTAAAACTTTGTATTGTAGTTCTTAAATTTTAATGTAATTGATAAATATAATGACACAATACATTTATACATATGCATGTCCTTCTTGGAAAAACTGAACTTTTAGTTTCATGCTGGTGTGACTCACGTTCTTTAGTAGAGTGATTGGTGGGGCTTAAGAGAGAAGTGATTAAGGAACATGGAGGAATATTCTTCAGTGTGGACTTTAGTTAGGTGATTCATCTGGGCTTAAGCCATGCTTGAGTAGATTTATTATTGTATAATTAGGAGTAGCTTTGATTTTTAGGGACTTCTTAGTATGTTCAGTTTTGCACAGTACCCCTTTTCAATTTTTATGGAATCTAGCATGGTAACTGTATATCCTAAAGGATCTCTTTTCAGGGTACTATCTGTTTCCTCCAACTAGAATACTCCATCCTCTACTTTGCTCACTACCCATTGTCTGGGAATTTGGGCTCCCAAACTTTAACATATACAGTATTTCTAGATGTCTTAGAAGTATCCTAAACATGTTTCTTGTTTCTCAATGGCCTTCAGTGCATTTGAGTTTGCTATGAGTGGGGCTTTTTTTCAATGTACAGTGGAACCTCGGGTTACGAATTTAATTCGTTCCGTGACTCTGGTCGCACCCCGAATTGGTCGCAACCCGAAGGAAATTCCCCCATAAGGTTCAATGTAATTACCGTTAATCCATTCTGGCGTGGAGGACAAGGAGGCGGCTATTGCTTGGAGGGAGAGTCCCCCTTCCTACGACCACGTGTCAGGGGCGGAAAATGGCCGCGGACCACATGTCAGGGGCGGAAAATGGCCGCAGACCACGTGTCAGGGGCGGAAAAATGGCCGCGGACCACGTGTCGGGGCGGAAAAATGGCCGCGGACCACGTGTCAGGGGCGGAAAAATGGCTGCGGACCACGTGTCAGGGGCGGAAAATGGCCGCGGACCACATGTCAGGGGCGGAAAAATGGCTGCGGACCACGTGTCAGGGGCGGAAAATGGCCGCGGACCACGTGTCAGAGGCGGAAAAATGGCCGCGGACCGTGTCACGGGAGGGAAAATGGCCGCGTATCCTGTTCATAACCCGAGGCGGAGTTAGCAAACCGAGGTAAATTTTTGCGGCCAGAGCTGGTCGTAACCCGAAAAGTTCGTTAGCAGAGGCGTTCATAACCCAAGGTACCACTGTAATTTTTTCCCCAGTTAGCCCATCTCAGCTCAGATCCAGTATATGCTTTTAGAGAACTGCTGTTTATTCCTTTTTATACTTATAAATCTTATGATTTGTCATACATTTTGAGCAGATGACAGATAAAATGATCTCTAAGGTTGGTGTATGAATGGACAGATGGTAACACTGATGGACACAGTTAATACAGCCGTGGGGAAATTTTATTGTGCATCTCTCACTTGAAGAAGTGCTGCTTTGGATCATCTGTTTTTCTCTGTTTTGTCGTTGCTACTTGTTATGTATTTAATGTGATCTAATCTCTGCATCAAATTATCATGCTGTATGTACTTGTTAACAATATTGTTTCCATTATTAAATGGAAGCTAAAAGAAGACTCTTGGCACAAATGGTTATTGCTGTTTTTATTGATTGATAAAATACAGAGCCTAGAAATACAGATTAATTTTGTATTTTGGAAATACCAGTTTATTAGAATGAATAAAAGGTCAAGAATATAGCTTACATTAATTATTAAGCATTACATTGATTTGCAGGTTCTTATTCTCAAACATGCAGCACCCCAGTAGATGTCTGCACCCTGGGTGGAGAATTTAAAGCTTGCTTTCTCTCTTTGTGTCTCAGATCCTTCTTTTCCTCTGTGTTAAAATTGGAGGAGAACCTTCAATTAGTGTTTATGGAGGGTTTTGTATGCTTTACCATTCTCTCAGAAGAGGGGGATTTTAGTAATTAAATGGCTGCAGGAGGAAAGTATCCAGTGTTCTTATTTCAGAGTAAAAACTAAAATCAGCTGCTCGGTATGCAATTACTGTAAAATGTAGTTTATTCAGAGAGGAAACATTACATGTTTAGATACCACTGGTAGCCATAGAACAGTATTGGAAAACACTAGATTACCAGAGATTTTCTAGTGGTGCTGTGGAAATTTATTTTTTAAAATCATCTTTAGTACTGCTGCCTGAAAATGTGGTCCTTTATCCAAAAATGGAAAATTTTGCATTTTTGTACATGCAAAACATGTACATGCACATGAAAACAGATGAAGTCAGGCCCATGTATTTTTTCAGTAGTCAAGTCTTATCCTTAATCTCCACACCCTTCTATAGTTCCACCAGCTGACTAACTTTTCTCTGAGTTGTCTTGATCTTAGCCTCCAACCTCATTTTCCAGGGGGAGTATGTACTGCTGTTCTTCTTGTTCGCATAGCCAAGCATTTCTAGGATTACAGTGTCTGTAGCATATACCAGTTCATTGGTTTGAGTTATGGTGGTAGTAGGGATTGTCTGGAGGGCTCTATTGGCATCTTCTAGCATACTATCTGATGGTACGTCTCCACTGAGCCTTGGTAATTGGACTTGAGGGTTGATTGTAGCTAGTTTATCCATGATCTTATGCCTGATATAAGCTGCTGTGCTCTGTAATGGAGGGGGTGACAGTGACATTCCAGCTTCAGGTGTTGCTGCACATCCAGTTGTTCTTCCAGGTCTGCTTGAATCTGGGTTGTAATGTGGAGATGGTCTATCTCAGGTTGTGAGAGCAGTTTCCTCTTCACTACTGTATGTTGAAGCTGGGTAACTAATTGTTTCTCAGGTGGTGTGGATGTAGGTCTTCTGTCCATCCATAGTTCCCTCATACGTTTCATATATCCCCTCTCATTAGGTCTACTGTTGTAGTAGCATTCCATCAATTCCAAGTCCTCTTGTCTCATTCATGTATGGTTTGTTTCAGTAGCCCACTTATTGTCAAATCGTCCTGGTTCCCCAACATCTGATGCAGACCTTGGTAATCCAGGCGACATCTGAGCAGGCATGACTCTCTTAGTTCGTGTCACTCTCATATTTGAGGTAGGCAAGTTAAGTGTTAGGGGGTCTTTGCCCAAGGACCCCTACTGGTATGGTAGGTACCAGTTGGGGTTTGAACCCCTGTTTCCTGCGTCAAAGGCAGTGCTCTAATCACTACACTGTCCAGCCTATCTATCTATCTATCTATCTATCTATCTATCTATCTATCTATCTATCTATCTATCAAAAGGGAAAAAATCATAAAATTAACTGGGTTTATCACTCAGTTTCTGCATTTTGCAATGACATAGTAGACATTAATACCAGTTAAGGTAACCGAATCATAAATATCTAAAAGTAAAAATGGTAACTAACATTTATCAGAATGACTGGGAAATTTGCTTAAATGCAGGGTTATCAACTCTGTGTGCCAGCATAAAATAGGCAATTCAGTGAAATGTGTTTAATGGTGTCCGTAGCCCCTTTGCTACATGGGCAAAACCTTAGCCCAAATGGGATACCTTTGTATTCTCCTTCTAGGACTGCATTAGGAAGGATGTCAATTCAAGCCAAGGAGAATGCCCTCCTATATTTAGGAATTTTAATTTTACTTAAAAATGCCAGGTGTCAGGTCTATGATGTTCAAATCCCAGTGAAGAAAAATCTCTTGAAACCTGAGTCATGTTCAAAAAGAAATTCATTTACTGAGATGTACATACAGCTTCAAAGCATTGCTGAAACTAAAAGCCCGTGCTTCCCAATCTACTTTTACCCTCACTTCTTAATCCCCCCTCTCCCCAGCTAGTTCTTGGTTCTCATGTTGGTATGACCTTGGACATTCCTGGCCCTAGATAACAGTCCATCTGTGTTAACACTTTCACCTTCATTGTTCCCCTCTCCCCCCTAGTGAAAAATGGCAGAAACGAAGCAAGCAACTAGCGAACTGATAGATTGATTGCTGGAGGTTCTGACACCAGGTCTAATTAGATATCAATATCCTTAATTTGCCACCTCAACATTATTATTGTATGCTCATACCCAAATGTACAAAGTTGGGTTAATGAAAATCCAAGGAGCTCTCATTTTTGCCTACAGTATTTCTTTGGACCAAGATGACCCAAAGTAAGGATCTGAGATGTCAGACCTACAGAGACAAAGTATATTTTGGCTTAATGAGAGTCATACTGTGACTCGGCTTACCCCTAGGCTATTAACTTAAATATGATTGCCTACATTCCATCTTTATCCTTACTTGATACTAAAACTTATTGAACTTAAGAAGGGAGCATTTCTGAGCAAATATGCATCAGATTGTTCTGATAAAGCCTATCCTGTCTTATCTTCTGAGCATTCTCCTTTTCAAATAAGCCATTTCTTGATGAAAACATTGGGTTCCCCACTCCTCTTGATTGCCTTTATTCCCATTCTTCTTTTTATATCAACATTATATTTGGTGACAACACACTAAATGTGTAACTCCTTAGTAGTCTAGAAATAGATATTTCTCAAACATGCTTATTAGAAAATTAATCAGGATTTCTTTTAATGGCAGCTTCTTGTGTAATGTAGTTTTAGAAAGGTAAGCTCTTTGTTTAACCTAAAATGTGATTTACTAACAGTAGAGTCTGATTTCAAGTTCTTTGTATTCTCTGTGTTCTGGGAGAAAGCTGAGTTGATCACATTCCCTTTAGCAGTCAACCATCTAAAAATGGATGTAAAAGAACGTGGAGTCTAAGCAAAGTTATACCGTACTCACATGCTAGAATATGCTCAGACAAAATGCTGATTGGACTCTGCCCTTTGGCACATTTTGAGTTGTTGGAATCATTGTATACACAATTGGCTTACATTTCACAAAGCAATCACTCTAGATTTACACTTTCATCTATTTATATAGAATACCATAGAAACCAGTCTTGCTTGCATAGACTCTGTTGCTGTTCTATTAATATTTTTGCTCTCTGTGGGTTTGAATAATTTAATTTACTGTGCTAGTTTATACTTGAGCAACTAGCTTAGCATGATTTTTATTTCAAAACATAGTTTTGCATTTGGACTATTTATTCAAAGTCTAAGGAAAATGTACAGCTTTAAAGGACTAACGCTATGTATTGGATGGAACACAAGCAATCTTGCTCCTGTTTGTCAGGATTTTTCAAATCTTACAGCTGCTATAGGTGAGAATAGCTGCTATTCTATGGCTGTTGCTCTGATCAGACACCAAAGCATTTAGAAAGTCAGTGATCATATGCAGCCAGAAAGTGTCCACAGAATGGAGGTATTATAGTTTGAAAATATATCAGTATTCCAACATTTTGGCCCAGTAAGGAACTGAGTTTCATAGAGGGGTTTCCTATGGTTGTAGCATCTAAGCTGGACAAAACAGAGTTGATGAGATACAGGGTAACAAGGTTGGAATGCAAACAGGTTAACAGAAGAAGACAGCATCACAGGAAAAAAATAATCTGTGATAGTAAAGGCTTTTAACAAGCTGTACTGCATCCAGTAATAATTAGATTGTTACTGTGCTATAGAAATCTATACTGAAGGATGTTGACTATGTGAGACAATATGGCAAAGTAAGTAATGCTATGTAGATATCTCCTACTGTGTTTGATGGGGGAGGGGTTATATCAAAACTTGCAAACCTGACAGTATTCCTGTTGACTAAAATTCTTCTGTCTTAAAACTATGAGTTGCTGTTTCATGGCAGAATACAATATGCCTTACTGTATTTTGCCATAATGCTAAAGAAGTAGATGAACTTTAAAGTTACATTTACATGTGATGCCTAGCAGAAACACCCATGCTTGTATCATGGGATCAATCATCAACCAAGAAGGGTTGACTGGACTGCATTCTCCATAGTATCCAGCAGGATGTGCAACCTGAGACCCCACAGCTGCATGGAGTCACACATTCTCAAGAATCCCTCCCAGAGTTTCAACTGTATTACACTTTTAAATGGAAAGTCTGTTGGGAGTATCACACAGGCTATGCTTAATTTAGGTAATTTTTAAACCAATTTTATTTTTATTGGGCCCTTCATTTTTAGGAGTATGACACTTATTATGTCACCCAAAGATGAAATGTGGGCCTCAGCCCCCCAAAAGACTGGGCTCACCAGATGTATAAGCTAAAGAATCTATTTTTTATAACATGGGCACAATATAATCTTTGTGCAGGTTCTTTAATTCCTGTTTTAGGGTTGTAGCATATTTTAAAGAGGGCTTCTAACATGCCCATTACAGCAATATTGTCTTTCTCCTTCCTTTCTTTTTTCTCAGCTTAGAGTTTAGAGCTGAGCCCTACAACATTTGAAAGTATTTTGAATTTCAGTTGGACTATATTTTACTGCCCTGTTTCAATTTTTCAGATTTTTAATTGCACTCAGGTTCAAGCTAAGAACTTCACTGTGTAGCTCCATTTTGTTCACAAAAAATATAGCCCCTATATGAAAGTCAAAACTTAAAACCTGTGCACCTCATGTAGAGGTGACTTAGTACCTTCTTCTTCTCAATCAATAAATGGATCCCTTTAGAGAACTAAATCCATAGAAAGAACCTATGAAACCTGCTGGGTGTGTATATAGCACTTGAATACATTGGAAAAGCACATATCCACCATTCTTTAATGAAAACTGAAAGAGTACAAAAATGAATCTTTTCTATCATCCACTATACGGAATTCCTTTCTTTGAGCAGCTCTTGAAATGTAGGATTCACTATTAGATGAGAACTTTGTAAAAAAAAAAAAAAAAAGATTTGTAGAAACATTGTTTTCTGATCAGGAGGCCTTTGCTGCAGATTAATATAATCCTTTTCATTATCTAGTGTTCTCAGTTTTTGGACTGAATATTTACTGGTTAAGCCAGCTATTGGGGACTCACCACAGCTATGCCATGTTAACTGTGTAGAGATTGTTGTTCTCTAATCTCAAAATGGACATTTCCTTCTGTAGGAGCATGACATCGAGACAGCTTATGGAGTTGTCCATGTCACTATGCGGGGCACTTCAAAGGGAAATCGACCAGTCATCCTTACATATCATGACATTGGCCTCAACCGTGAGTCCTTTTTTTCTTCGTGTTTTCATATGCTGACTCAGTGACTGTAGTTATATTCACATTTTCAGAATAGAAGAGTTTGATGCAAAGCAGTTCTTTTAATTTGCCATGACCACAGTACAAAACATGAACCTTATCAGTCTTAACTTACAGTTACTTCTTATAGAAGTAAAGATCAGGGAATGGAGTGGTGCTATCATGGTCATTCTGTGGGTTTGTCCTGCAGATAAGTCCTGCTTCAACACTTTGTTCAATTTTGAAGACATGCAAGAAATCACACAACACTTTGCTGTGTGCCATGTTGATGCACCTGGACAACAAGAGGGGGCTCCTCCTTTCCCCTCTGGGTAAGTGTAGTAATATTCCTTTGATCCAGAATGTTTAGAATTGAAATAGAAAGGGAAATAGCCAGATTTCCAGTATTGGCCTATGTAGAGAATCTTTCCTGACTTGGAAGAGATAGAAAATACAAGTAGGAATGATGCCATGGGTGATAGTATGTAGATTTACTGCTGGTAGGATAGGACTTTTGGCCTCTCGGTTGAATGCCTTTTGATCAGCACAAATCCATACTCTAATTAACCATGCCCTAGAATATGTTATTGTGGAGCTGTTGAAATCTCCTTGCAGGTATATATTTGATGAGTTAGCCTTGAAATAAAATTCCTTTATGTCAGCTTCTGGAGTCTTTTTTAACTAGCATCTTTTATGATTTCAGATACCAGTATCCTAGTACTGATGAACTCGCTGAAATGCTTCCTGCTGTTCTTATGCACCTGAGGCAAGTATGCAGAATAACCCCGACTTTCCTTTATTTAAAAATCACAGATTCTAAATAGCCTTTCCTTGATGCTTGTCCAGAAGGAAGAGGAACAACTGTGATCATATTGCATAAAAGCAAATGCTTGTAAAGTTTATTCAGATGCCATGTATAGAATCTTTCTTATTCCTTACCACAAATCATGTGAAAGAGAATTGTATAAGTGATGTGCTGTTAAGGCAACATAATCAACACGATGGGACCTGCTGATGGAAAGGGTACTGAGAGATTCTCTTCATTTTAAACTCTTTTTCAGCTTAAAAAGTGTAATTGGAATAGGAGTTGGGGCTGGTGCTTATATCCTCAGCAGGTTTGCGGTAAGTAGCATTTGCTTTGCTCATTTCCTTGTTTGAACAAATTAAGTCTCTCTAGGCTACAGATGTCCATTTAGAATCCAAACCTTGGAGTGATGTATGCAGCAGTGAGCAGAACATTTTGCCAATAGTGGCAAAAACAGACTCATTCTCTGGGGGAATGAATGCCATAAAATGTTGAGTAAAGTTGAGGAAGTTAATTCAAGATTATGGTTATCACATTGTTATAAAGAAAAACAGTTAGTGCATCATCATCTCATAAAAAAGAGTGCATTTACTTTTGAAAGCCACTGTAAGCTTGCAAACATTCCCTTGCATTTTAAGCTGCGTTCCCTAACACCATGGTGGCTACCTTAAAATTATGCTTTAGTCATTCCTTTTCATTCATAGCTTATGTATTATTATTAGATTATTTTGTACAGCTCAAGGTGGCATACATAATGCTTCCCACCTCTTATTTCCCCACAATAACATGTGTTTATTTCCTATGTTTATATATTTATGTACTATATTTATATACTGTCATAATTAAAAAACCAGCGCTCAGCACAAATAGCCAGCGTAGTAAAACTTTAATATTTTCCATTCTCTTTTTAGTTGAATTATCCAGACTTGGTAGAAGGCTTAGTGCTAATTAATATTGATCCATGCGCAAAAGGTTGGATAGATTGGGCAGCATCCAAGGTAGGATGAAACTGTCTGTTTTATAACCAGGGTGATAATATTGATCTGCCTAACTAGAAATTGAAAAAACACTGAATAAATGTTTGTTTTGGCCTACCTTTAACTCCTTTCCCTTTTCTAAACCCAAAGGAGGATGAAAGAATACAGAAGTGGAGTTATTGGTCTGACATACTGAAATGTATTTTAATATCTTTTATGTAGCAGTACTATAGAGCTTCTCAGCCATAAAACTGGCCTTGGGTCAAACAGTGCATGATTTAGAGAGAACATCTGCATGTATTTCTAATACTGGAATTACACATGGATGAAACAAGCATGTGAAAAAGAAGGATGTGTTAATACAGAACATATTGAGCAGTGCCAATATGTAAGTTTATTTTGGGTTTATTTTTTCAGTTTTCTGGGTGGACAACTAACCTTGTGGATATTGTTCTGGCCCACCATTTTGGTCATGTAAGTTAATTACAAGATTTTATACTAAAAATGCCAGTGAATATAATGAACCTTAAATATAATAATGAACTGTTCTTGTTCTTAGCTGCAGGAGTTGTTTATAAGAATGCTTATGCTTTCGTAATTTTAAGTGTTATTCCTAAGCTAGGTGTGACAGCAAGTCTATGATAGGTAGTAAATATAAACCAGATCCCGGGACGTCTGCTGGTGTATTGTTTTTAACTGCTTGTAGTCTGCAGCGTCCATTGCCTTCTTGGTTTTTACAGGGTCCCTGAAGCATGCCTGCTTTTTTTTAATAGTATGGTTAACCAGACAATTATGATATTTGTCATTCACCAGGAAGAATTGCAGGCTAATCTTGAGCTAATCCAGACATACAGGCTTCACATTGCACAAGACATCAACCAGGAAAACCTTCAGCTCTTTGTCACCTCCTATAACAGGTATGTGTCTATTTTAGGTCAGCATTGAAAACTTTTATTTTCTCCACTCTAGTTTTGAAAGTATAAATAATGCTTTAAGCAGCAAATAAGGCACATTGAAAGATCAGTATGTTAAAAGTGTTCCGCAGTATTTATCTTTAATTTCAACTGTAGAGAGCCTGAAAGGTAGTTCAGGGAAAAGATCTTATCAAATTCTTTTTCTTGCCTTAATTTCCAGTTTTATTACCATTACAGATAAAATGGTAACAACAAAAAAAAGATCTAAGACAAGAAAAAGATTTAATGCTGTAGATCTTTTCCCCACAACAAAATCCCTTGCAATTATTTCATATTTTTCTACTTTCTTGTTTATGAAAAGAGGAAGCACATGAATATCCCTTTACAAACAGGGTATATTTAGAAAGGGCCCCTCCATCAAGCTAGACATATGAGTTCCAAATCAGATGCAATGTGAGAGATCCATGATCTGTTCTCTCAATGCCTTCTCTTCAAATATTTATATTTATTTATATTTGAAATGTTTGATACTTTAACATATGTGGTCCCAGTAGTTTTTAAAAACTACCTTTAAAAAATTAGAAACTCTTGGGACATCTGATCCTACATATCCCACATTATATGTTATTTAACAAGGGTAATAAGCATATATTACTCCATATCGTAAAACATTGATGGCAATAATTATGGGATTAGAACCATTTAATCACCAGTACTGACAGAACTAATACTGAGATTAGTCCCATACTTTTTGTCATCAAGGTGCAAAACTTCAATAGTTTTATATTCTTGCCCATCATAGTAGTCACAATCCAATGACACAAGATTTCTGTTCTAGCCAGTGCTTCCCAACCTGTTATTGATCTTTTATTTATTTATGAAGCTTCTATACTTCTTCAATCACAATAGACTCTAAGCAGTTCTGTCTTTTCCTTCAAGTCGTAGAGATCTGGATATTGAAAGACCAATCTTGGGTATGAATGAAGAAGCAGTAAAAACACTCAAGTAAGATGCTCTTGGCTAACTTTGAACCATATTGCTTGAGACTGGGTGGATTTTTTTTTTTTTTTTGGCCTATATTTCTTTCTGTTGGGAAAGCTTGCCTCCCTTCTCTCACCCTTTCCAATGTTTTTGATAGACCTCTTTAGTAGCAAGCCAAATAACCTTTGAGTTATTGGTCTTGTGCCCAGCTTTTTTTTCCTAATTGTATTCCATCAGAACAATTGCCTTTTTTATATATAATTATATTACATATGCACATGTGTGTGCACTGCAGACACATACAAGACATATGTGTATTTAAGCTGTGAGCATAAAAGCAACTCCTCGGTTGAGTAGAGCCCCTTCCTTCCCTCTGAATAAGGCTTTCCAGCATGAGGAACCTGCTTTTTTCTCTGCCTGGGCAATGAGCTGAGTCGCAGCCAGGCAGTATAGAAGAAGGGGGAAGGGGGAGGAGTTTGTTTATACAGGCCTGATGAGGTAATCCAGCAGGTGTTTTCTCTGTAGGCTTCTCTTTGTTGTCCTGTGGCATCTTCCTCAACGTTCTTCTCCAACTTTCCACCCCTGCCTTTTATTCAGAGCAGCCTTTACGTTTAGCAGGCACTGAATCTGTTCATACTGTGGTGCTATGGCCTTCTTATAAGAAGGCTGGTGTTTTCCCTTTACCACACCCAGTGCTGCTGCCCCCTCAAACCATCTGTGTAGAACATCTTGACAGCTGGAACTGATGCTGTGATATGTGTTGAAGAATTTGAGGGCTTTATGCCCAGTGTGTATTAGTTTATATATTGTAAAGAAATGCTGAGCAAGACTGGATGACTTGCTTCATAAGGCTTGGTCCTCATTGAAATGAATGGGGTATGAGCATGTTGTGATGCCCATATGTTCTGGTTTACTATTGCATTATTAAAACATGTGATCCTGATGTTAGAATGATCACATTTATAAAATATTAAAAAAGCAGGATTTTGACAACAGAAGATGATGTTAATGCTAATCAGGTACATCCATAGGGAAAATCATGGAATGGCAAATGATGAAAGCATCATGCCATTGCCACACATGCTCCACACCTTTTGTACATAATCATGTTGCACACACGTAGGAAAGGGATGGAACTTGCATTGTGATAGCACATCATTACTTTCAGCATTTTGACAAAAGCTTTGGAACCCAGTGATGATTGTACAGATTATAATGCTAACTGTGACTTTTATACAGGTGCCCTGTCTTACTAGTAGTTGGAGACAGCTCTCCTGCAGTCGAGGCTGTGGTAAGTAAGCCTAATCATTAGCTAGTCATTTCCTTAACTCTATCTTGTTTGTTATTTCAAGGCTTTTTCAAATTTTCCTTTGCTGGAGGAAGTAGAATTTTCTAAATGTGAAATTTGCTCCATTTAAAGCTTGTGGGTAAATCCTCTACATTCTTAATAATACACAATCACAGTTTGATGTAGGCAGTTTTCTATATTTTAAGGTATAAGATGCAAGCAAAGGTTCCAGAAAGGAGGAATCTCAACAGTCATTAGTGTAGGTATCTAAAGAAGTTGGAATGTTCCCTGCAAAATGGTAATAATGGAATATTTGTCTTCAGAACCACATGGCACTTTGTGATTTTAATGGAGACGCTCTGTATTGTATGATTTCCTGTTTTCTTCTTTAGGAAAAGGTTTAGTCCTCAGGTTGTACATAGGCAAAGCAGACACCAAGAACATCTCAGAAGGAGTTGGCTATATGAATTGGATTTGTCACTTCCTAAAGGTTTAGGGATTCTTTCTCTCATTCACATTTGGCTCTTCAGGTTGTTCTGGGCAGATTACATGGGATTTTCCCTTTTTTTTTCTTGATAACAACCTTGTAAAAAAATAGGTTGTAAAAATAAAGACATGCCCAGTGAATTTTTTGGCCGAGTGAGGATTGAATACAGTTCTGAGTCCAACATGCTATTTGCCACTGTGGCTGTCGATGGCTTATTGAAAGCTGACCTACTGGTGAAGCAGGCCGGTTTGTTCTAGCAGTCAGATGCTGAAATGAAGCTGTTGTTACAGGAAGGACAGGAATATTGTCTTTAAAATTAGTGACTGTAACTATAGCATTTCAGTTTTAAGTCTTTCACTTCAAATAAATATATTTTGTTGCTGCTGAGGCATTGGTTTCTTAGGGAAGACTTTGAATTATAGTCAGTTTTTGAGACACAAATATATATATGCACACACTATCTTGTGTTTCCTAGGTTGAATGCAATTCACGTCTGGATCCAATAAATACAACACTCCTAAAGGTAACCAGAAATTAAGGACACCTGTGATGAGAGGTGATCTACTACAGTCCTGTGGGCCTTCTATAAAGATATTTAGGAATATATACCTGTTTACAGCCTTCCAGTATGAGGGACGAAAAACAGAAATAGCTGATCTAAATGTAAAAAGAAGTTGGGAGCTGAACAATGTGGCTGCTTAGGGTACATTTTCAACTGACAAGGTTCACAAATCTGTTTCTTCCACCTTAAAAAACAAGTCCTGATATGTTATTTACTCCATCCTAGTAGGTATGTATAAGGATGGATGTATATGCATTTATGACATGTTTCATATATTTTGTTTTTTCCTTTTTTGCCAGTAAATTATGTCCAGTTGTCTCCCATTTTCATACACCAGGGACTTGCATTTTCTGAAAAAAAATCTATTTTAAAACTATTTGTGCTGGGAAAAAGAGGTTTTGCCTCTGTATAATGCTGTGACAGAATTGATGGATTCATAGCCCCAACTTTTTATTTTAATTTGACCATCCTTTTGACTGATTCTAAATCACTTTTTCTCTTGCAGATGGCTGATTGTGGGGGATTGCCCCAAGTTGTCCAGGTAAGCACTTATTCTAGGCATTGTCAGAATTTCATGTATCTAAAGGATATCCATCTAATCTTTTATTGCAATTTTTAATTTTTATTGCAATTTTTAAAAAACAGAAAGAATATGTAATATCTAACTAATTAATTAATTATGAAATACCAAAATGAACAACAAAGGGAAAAATAGAAAATTAAACAAACAGGAAAAAATCCTGAAAATTAACAAATTGATATAAATCACCCAAGTATATCACACATTCATTTAATCATATAATAACAATGTCTCAAATTGTGCATAGATACTTGCCTATAGTTCTTTATTATTTTTCTTTTTCAGCCTGGGAAACTAACTGAAGCTTTCAAATATTTTGTGCAAGGAATGGGTTACAGTAAGTGATAATAGACTGCCTTTGCATTATGTTCCATTTAGAGACTACTAAGTGACTGAGATAATTTATTTTTCAATCATGGATCCTGTTCTGCACTTTCATACACATTCCTGTACTGGAAGACAGCTTTGTCTACCATACTAGGACATTTGTACAGGAGGATTAACCATCAGTTGTTGAATTACAGTTCTGCCTTTTAGCAGTTTGTTCTCTGTTGAATAGATTTGGATCTTTCCAGTTTCCTAAATGTTGTTTTGAAGACAGGAAGATCCAACCTGTGCTTAATATAAAAGTCCATCATTACAGTTTTTGCTACCAATAACTTTATTGGCAGAGGTACTGCATAAGGCTGTTCTTAAAATGTCAGTAATATGTACAGTACAGTAATATGTATGAGCATTTTTTCTGACATGAAAATTAATATCAGGTTCAGTAAAAGTCAAACAATTGAAACTATATTTGTAAGTTGCCCAAAATGTTCTTTATTGTTTTACTAAACAACTCTTAGTGTTATAGAATTAAAGATATGGAAAAGCTTATGACCAAGCAAGGCTTACATTGTCTCAAGCTTGTTATAACTACACTAACTATGTTTCCCATTCCCTCTCTTATCTCTGCTTCCAGTCCCTTACATGCAGCTCAGTCACCTGAACACTGAGTCAGGTATCTACAAGTATATGTCTGGTTGGGCTGAGTTCATTTTTCTTATGCATTATGCCGCTTACAGCATGGCCAGGAGATCTTTGGCACTCTAGGCCATCCCATTGTACACTTTTTGTGTTATGGTTTTTTTAGTGGTTTCATTTGCATTGGTTTGACTGTTGCATGGTTTGCAGCTAGGTGGTGATCCAGGAATCAAGTGTATGGTTTCTAACTTTCTGAAAAAGCTTTATGGGCTATCCTTTCTCTGTGTGAGCAAAGTGATGCCTTATTTGCTTTTCAGCAGCAGCTCTCCTTTTCTTTCTACTTTGTTCCTCCTCCATAGAGGAGAGAGGACATGGCTGCTTTACCCAGAATGTTCGCTAGTTGACTGTGTCAGGGCATTCCCTGATCATAGGCTTGTACGTACACTTCACTTTCATATCTGAGAGTGGAATGATATGTTGGAGAAACACTATTCCTGACTCTTCCTCTACAAAATATGGAGGTGGATAGAGGGTGCTTGCAAGGAAGCACTTACAAGCAGAAAAAGTACAAAGTGAAAATTAAACTCAATTGGGAGGAAAGAGTGAAAAGGAATTTTATTGGCTAGCAAGATCTGAAGATGTGAAAGGGCTTAAGCTGTTTTGTGCATACAAATGTTCCTGCGTTTTATCACAGCAAGTACAGGTTAATGAGCTTTGAACAGAGTGGTGCCTTATTTGCTTTTCAGCAGCAGCTCTCCTTTTCTTTCTGCTTTGTGCCTCCTCCGTTTTAAGACTTTGTGAGGCAGTTAACATTTGTTATTTCTGGCATTCACTGCCTCTCTCCTTACAGTGCCATCCGCAAGCATGACCAGGTTGATCCGTTCCCGGACCCAGTCATCCTCAAGTGTAGGTTCGGGAGAAAGCACTCAAGCACGGTCTCAGGCCAACAACCTGAGGGAGGTAAACACTGGAAAACCTGAAACTACTGAAGTTCATGGCAATCCTCAGACTATGGAAGTATCCTGCTAAGCAAGCGTGTGAATCCAGACCATTCCTTTTCTCTCTTTCTGCACTCATTCGACAAGTGGCATTAACAGGTTTTTTTCCCCTCATTATACCTGCTAACTTTTCACCTGTCTCTTTGGTGTTATATTTAGTTATGTTTGTACAGAAACTTTGGCTGCCTACAGATGTACCTAAAAATAGCTGCTGGGGGTACAGGAGTTATTTTTGAGCTCTGATTTTCTTTGCAGGCTCTAGATCAAAAGCTGGGTCTCCTCTCTTGCCTTTCCCCCCTCCCCCCAAGCAGGCTGCCCATTTTGTTTTAATTCCTTCCACCTTTCCATCACACCTTCATATTTATCTGCTTGAAATATTTGGTGCTCTTTTAAAGGTGTTCCCTGGTGTGATGGTGGTGGTTTTGATTTCTTGAAAATGGCTCTTTGGTTCAGCCAGTTAACTCTGTGTGCAGAACCTTGCTCTATAAAGGGGAAGGGGGAGAAATATTTCATGGGTGATGCAAGGGCTTGCTAATTAATGCTGTATAAATCCAAATTTAGCTTTCTCTCAGTTAAATATGGAGAAAATAATGTGTGTGTCATAAATGTGGTAAATGCGCTTCCACAGTGGGCTTGCCACTGAAATTGTATACATCTGTATGCATCCATTAACTGCTAACATCCATTGGTGTTAGGCAAGATGAAGATGCCGTCATTTCCCCTGGCCTCCTGTGCTATCAAGTCATCTGAGAATAGTGTGTCTCTCCTGTCTTCTTGAAATTCAGATGATCATTTTTGTGGGGTTTTTTTTACTTAGAATTACTTTCTAGTGTGATTCTGCTGAAAGGTGTTAAGGCTCTTGACTGCAGTCCTAACAGTGTCTTTGGAGTTCTGGTTAAAGAGAACGCCTTTGATTCAGAACTCCAAGAGTGGATCTTGAATTCTGTTCTACTCTTGAGGAGATCCTAACATAATCCATAAGTTGTACAAGAGTTATATTTTTCATAGCTGAGCGGGGGAAAGGAAGGTCTTTCCTGCTGGTTTATTTAGCAGCATTTCTCAATAGGACAATTAGATTACAGAAAGAATGAGGTATCTAGCCAGCTTAATTCCCAATAAGGAGAGTACCACT
The DNA here is from genome assembly GCF_059951505.1 of Python bivittatus. NCBI lineage: Eukaryota > Metazoa > Chordata > Lepidosauria > Squamata > Pythonidae > Python > Python bivittatus. Next base: position 73,625,811 of record NW_028277098.1, on the reverse strand, counting down.
ATTCAGCTGTGAATAAAGGATTTACAAACTATAAAATAGCCAAAGTTGCATTATAGTGGATTTAGAAATAGAGCCAGATGATATTTAGGGTAACCCCCACCACCCTATACCAATTGTTCTTGAAGTTGAAAACAAATTCTGAAGTTGAAAACAAGATACTAAGCTAAATGGCTTAATTTTCACAACTGTTCAGTTACAGTAACTTTCACAATAAATTATGCATCCTTTATAATTTCTAAAGGGAATTAAATGCAATGGTTCAGAAATATATCTGTAATTATTGAAATAAGATAAATTCTATTCTAATGAACAACTTAATTTTAAATTCCAGTTTTGAAGTAGTCAAGTGAGTAAGAAGACAGTGGTATGCATGTTGACTCTAAAGGAAACCTCATTGAGCTTAATGGGTTTCCTTCCCATCTAAGTGTGTATGCAGATTAATCTTGCCAAATAATCTTGAATGAATACATATAAAATGGCGAATTATTCATTCTGTACTTGCCAGACTAGCTCAACGGTGATTCATTATAATCCTGATTCTGTATCTGTGAAAGACCGTGTAGTTCTTTATATACATTTTCCCTCCACTCTTTTGGTTAAAACTAATATTTTACTATTGACTATACTAGCCCAAAAAATTATTCTGTTCACTTAGGAAGATAATACACACACACACACAGACCAAACATATATGCGTGCACACACACACAAATATATATGATTTGTATTCTGGTGGAAATAGATTAAAGTTAACGATTAAGTGCGCTAAGAATCATGCAGTTTGCAGTTTATGGAAATAACTTAAAAATCTGATTCACTGGGATTTCAGAATACAATTCTGAATAGAATATAGAATAGAATTAGCTCAGGATTTCTGAAGTCATAGCTAGTTTTGTAGCCTTTCTCTCAAGGAGATGCATTACTAAAATAAAAGGGAAATATCTAAACTGAAATATTTGTTCTACTTAGGTCATATAAGACTATTGTGTTTCATTTAAACACTAGTTAGGGGAATGCTTTGATGTACTTTACATTGTAAAAGCGTGCTCTGCTTATGGCCTGTATGTATATGTGTATGTATGTATCTGTGTGCTTGTGTATGTGTGTGTACAGACACACACACACACATACACACTCCATGGAATGATATTAAATTTAATTCCATGCTCCTGGTAGATATGGGAAGTTTTTGCCACGAGAATTAGGAAGTTCTTTCAAATTAGAAAGTTTGTTTTCTTGAATTCAGAATAATTTTGTTTTTCTGCTTTTACCTGGGAAACAGAAAATCTATGATCTGTTAGACAGTGAGATTGCTGCTATTGGGAAGAGAAATGCTGCTGCATTTTTCATGAAACTATGGCAGAATATCTACTTTTTACTGTTGCACATTTGTTTATAAGGCCAAGATCTTTAGGAGATGTCAGATTCAGTTCTGTTTCAGGTAGAAGAAGGGACTAAAAGATTTTGCCAGGGGGAAAATTCAAACCAGTTAAATAAAGTATAATCAATTTTCATTGTTAAGGTGGTTGTCTGTGTGCTTTTTTTCCTTTTGGCTTGTCTTATAAAGTACCCATTAACAGAGCATAGATCAATCTTGATTTACGATCGGCTGAATTCCAGAATGAACAATTTAGTTCCCCTGAGCTTAAAGACAGCACAAAAATTGAGAAGCTTGCTTTCTTTTTCCTCGCTGTAGGAAATTGACAACTAGTCTCTTGATAATTGGGGTGGGGGAATTGATACACAGTGAAGTTGGCTTTCATCAAACCAGAATGTGAAGGTCCTCTTAACTATGAGTGCCTGCCCTCATATTTAATGTATATATCTTGTTGATATGAATTGGCTTTCTATTAGGTTCAGGGCAAGCTCATATCTATGGGTTCATCCATTTAGTTATGCACACTTGCACATCCCCATGCATCCTCTCCAACCCTCGCTGCACCTCTTGCGCGCCCCCTCCCTCCCTCCCCCACCTGGCGGCAGTCACTTACCTGCCTGCTGGCCTTGGACTTGCAACTTCCTGCCGGCTTCCCCACTGACTTTGTTTGTGGGAACCTGGCAGGGAGCATCGGCAATCACGATCAAGTTTAGACTTCCCGCTGGCTTCCCCATTGACTTGTGGGAAGCTGTCAGGGAGTGTTGGAAATGATGATCTCCTGACCATGGCTGACTGCAGCAGCATTGGCCACAATTTTGCCAAATTTCAATCCTGTGGGAGTTTTGGGTCCCAGTTTTTGAATGCATTCTATAAATTAGCCCATTTGAGGTACCCTGGTTCAAAAAACTATATCAACTTATTGATAATTTTGGACCGTCTTCCTGGAACTGCTTGCTTCACATCATGCAACAATATTTCAATTGGCTTAAGGTTTGGGCTTCCGTTCCAAAGTGAGAAATGTCTTCTTTAGCAATTCCATTATAGATTTGTGTGTTTAGGACTGTTGTTGTGCTGCATGAGCCACACTTGTTTAAGTTTTAGTTCATGGACAGGTAACCCTGACATTCTCCTCTGGAATTTGCTGATAGAATCCAGAATCCATTGTCCTTTCAAGGATTGTGAACCATCTAGATTGTGAGGTTGCAAAATAGCCCTAAACCATGTTTCTCTCACCAGTGTGCTCCGTAGTGGAGATAAGGTTATTTTATTTGAATGCAGGGTATTGATTTCCTCAAACATAATGTGTCTCACTAATATAAAAAAAAATCTACTTTCAATTCATCTATCCAAAGAACATTATCCTAATAGCCTGGTGGATTATCCAGGTGGTTTTTGGCAAAACTGAGACGGGTAGCAATGTGCTTCTTGGAGAGCAGTAGTTTCTTCCTTAGTATCTTCCTACACACACTGTTCTTTTTCAGTGTTTTTCTTATGATGCACTGATGAGCACTAACATCAGACAATGCAAGAATGATCTGTAGATATTTTGCTTTTACTCAGGGGTCAGAGGATTATACACTTTGCTCTTTAGATGATTTTTGTTGCATGACCATTCCTGGGAAGAGATAACAATGGTGTTTGTACACTGTCTGACCATGGATTGATGGAGGCCAACGTTTCTGGCAGTGACTTTGTAGCCCTTTCAACCCTCATGGGCATCGACAACACTTTTTCTGAGTTCAGCAAATATTTATTTTGATCAGAACGTGATTTACTTCCATAAACTTATAAGAAGTAAACTCTAATATTAGCAACCAACATTTTTTAATAGAGGAGGGTCCCTCTAATTCACACCCAATTGTCATCTCATTAACAGTATCATCTGACTCATCCCAGCCTCCTAAGAGAACTAATTATCCTTGGGCTTTGCATACTTTTTCCAATAAAGTCCATGAACTTGGCTCAATGTATTCAATAAAGGCACAACATAGTATATTGTTCTGGGTGTTTGTGGAAGGACCCGGTGCCTGAGCCAATTATAAGCCCTGTACTCCTTCCTCCCCCTCCCTTCTTGGCCCGCCCCCATCATCAGGACAACCCAGCTGCCAATCAAACAGAAGTGTTGGGCAGGAGGCAAGAAGGAGGGAAGGCAAGATGGCTGCCTGGGAGTTCTGCTGCCACAGGCCCCATGAGGAAGAGGCTGAATAAACAGAGCCAAAGCCCAGGAGCCAAATAAAGAAGCAAACTAAAAGATAGACTTGATGAGGAGAGGAAACAGGAAAGGAGGCAGCAACTGAGAAAACTAAGGGGAGAGAGGCATTTATTTCCTTCCCTCAGACTGGCCTGAGGTAAAAGTTTTTCTACCAGGTTCCCTCAGATTGAGCCAAGATTCAGAAGAGGAGAAGAGTGAAGAAGGCCAGTCAGGAACAAACAAGCAGAAAAGGCAAAGAAAAAATAAAGACAAGTATAAAAAACAGAAACCCAAAAAGATAAAAGTCAGACTGAACTCTGTAGAAAAAGGAGTATAGCTCAATAGAGATATACAGGGATTAAGTAACAGAAATAGAGAGGTCAGCAATAAATAAATTAGAAGTACAGAATAGAAAGATATGAACATATAGTGAAATCGGACTTTAAAGAAAATAGTGGAGATAAAGAGCTTATAGAAAATAGTTAAAATAGAAAATAGTTTTATTATTAAGATTCATTTCTGCACTAGCTGAAGGCATTTATCATTTACAATTCCTTTTTATTTGTAAGTTTTCATTTTGTAAAATAAGAGTCTCCCCCTGACCACTGAAGGGAGATATAAAAACCCAACCAACTGTCCAAAATTTCAGGGCTTTTGTGTGTATGGGGTTTGGGTCAATCTGGTTATTGGTGATTTTAAAAAAGAACCTGCAACAGTGTTGTTTGTTTAACCACAATTCCTTTATAAATAAAACTCAGATGAAGCCCTGATTACACTGTAGGTCACAATACTGCAAAATTACCGATAGTTCTAAAGGGTTCACCACTATGTGTTCTATTGATAGCAAGAGTTAAATTCTATCACATCTGGAGAATACCAGGATGGGGAAAGCTACACTAAGTCAGTATGCTTATCAGTTACTTAAAGAAGTGCCCATAATCATTTGTAAATAAAATGTCCAAGACCCTACATGGGTCCAATTAGAACCTGGAAATATAGGAAAACAATTGGTCATCAAATCAGTGGCAATTGCCTACAAATGGCTTATGGTTTAATGTACATTTTTCTTTGCTCCTAGGAAAATAAGATTTTTTTTTCAAAAAATAAAAGTTATATCCACTCAAAAGCACTTCTTAAATTAAAAAAAATAATAAAACCATCAACAAAAATAATATAAGCAATAATGGGATATAAGGAATCAGAGACAGACTTTTGGATTCTTTCTGTCATGTGTGAATCAACTTCTAATCTTTTATTAATACCCAGTCTCTAATTACAGATATTTGTGTGCATGTATTTTCTTGATTTTTTTTCCTCTACCTACTCTCACATAACATTTGGATGTTCCATATGCAAATTAAAAGCCAAAATGTTCCAAATGTGGCTTGTGAGTTTTCTGTTACATAAACTGTGTGTATGATTAATTATGCTGTCAGAAAGCTCCACTTGGCCCTGGTGGAATTTTTCTTTAATCATGGAGTGGGGGAATCTCTTTAAAGCTTCTGGTATTGGCAGTCTGAGGGACTGTAACTGGTTGTTCATGGCTCCCATTCAAAGTGTTTAAATAAGAATCCCAAATGCTCTAAAAAGTATGTTTGTAGCGTACATGTTCATGGGGATAAGTTTGGTTTGGTTTGGTTAAAATTGTAAAGCCAAATTCTTTTTTTTTTTCTGAAACAGCATTGCAGAATAAAGGACCTATCTGAAAATAAAAAGATACTATTATTCTGGCAAGCTTAACTTGGTTTAGATGTTAGAAATATGTACAAGATCAAGGAAACCAACTGAGCAAGAACAGAAAATGTGTTAATGCCACTGATCTCTGGCTCCACCTTTTTTTCCAACAATTGTTGCTCTGGTTTTATGAGGAGCTTGGTGATGTGGTTTGTGCTTCTGCACACAGAACTGTACATACTTGTAGTACAGCTAGAGATGATGGTAATTGTGATATAGGTCTATTTTTAGGCTACTGAGAAAGATAAGACCTCATAAGTGACCAGCAGGGACTGACTAACCCCAAAGCCTCCAGTGATATGAAGAGTTTATTAGCCTACCAGTCAGAAGATGGTGTGATGGTGGCAGATATTGAAACCTGAGTATGCTTCAGTTGCAATGAGTGTAAGCTTTAAGAATAAATTACACCTAAGGTGAGAGTGCATAGCCTTCAAGGGAACTTTCATTTGCTTCCTGTGTAAGAATATACTTATTCACTAATAGGCACTACTACACACCTTTTGGAATCTGGGGGCACTTCTGAAATTTTTGAGAGCATGTGATGAATTTACCAAATGGTTGCCATGGTAGACAGACCAGCCACAAATCATCAATTTACCATTGTCTTAATATTCTATTATCCCTTCCATCTTACTTTTATGTTTTGGGAGGAAGATTTGCAAAACAAAACACTGACCCAGAACTTGTTTTTCTAATAGGCTATGTGGTCCTAGCAGCAAATACAGGTGATTTTGGAGATTTGCTTTGCAATGTGTCACTTTCTCATTTAATTTCTTAAAAGAATTTAAAAACAAAGGACAAGGATGGCTATAGTATAAAGCACACTTTCTACTCTTGTGCACTGAGCTGTTTTGAGAATGTTGAACGCTATGATAGCAACATCTTTGGGATATAATTTATCACACAGAGTGGTTTTCTGTGGAGAAAAAGAAAACTGCCATCAACCACCTTTCCACTACGTCAAAGGAAACTGAGCTATTTGTGGGTTCTTAGAATTTAACACTTCTCAATAACATGCACTCAAACTATAAAAGCTATACCAATGTGCCGTGTATCAAGCTGGGTCACACTTAGCATGAAGAAGGATCAAGAAGACTGTATTGCTTCCATGTTATTATTTGCACCTGTACACTGCATGACAACAATTGCCTGAAAGATTCCGCAGCAAAAGAGCCAAACCAATAGAAGAATATAGAAAGTTTGCAGACAACTTATGACATTTGCATTCTGAGAAACTTCCACTAAAGAAATAGACCAGGGTTTCTCTGGAGCATTCATATGAATTGATGATCTAGTTGGAATTGAAAGAAAAATTCTAGTGCCCTGCATCACCTCCTTTGGTTTCTGAAGAGCTGGCTATGGTACAATGACAGGTGAGTACAACCCATTCTGGGTTAAATGAAAATATGTTAAATGGTACTGTCGCTAGACTGCTTTTTAAATAGGGAAAGTAAAAAAAAAAAAAATCTTCATGATCATATAAAAACTCATGGGCTGGTACAAGTATTGCCTATTATTGCATAGCAAAATTTAAATTTTATTCTGTACATGTTGTCGTGTGCCCAAGGGTGCTGCTGCTATTATTTTAAGTCATTTAGATCAGGTTTCTCCAATCTGATACTTTCCATATGTGTTGTGACTGTAACTCCCATAATTTCTAGGCTTTATGGAAAATTGCTTTAGACTAACACTATGCTCATTGGCGCTGTTCACAGAAGGAAAGTCAGCACTCAAAAGCTTACAGTGTGTATGAAAGGAACCAGTGGGATTGATACATTTTGTGATGGTACCAACAATAATGAAGTGGCAATCAGACTAGGGTACATCAAGAAGCATTCTGTTCTGCTGAATCTAACATAGGATTTGGATGATGATAAAGGATGTAGTTAAAAAGAGGCGAGCCATGAATGAATGTAGTAGTATTTAGGAATAGCACAGTGGAAGCCAGAGAGGCAGGAAAAAGAAGAGCAGGATGAAACTTAGTACTTTTTTCAGGAAACAGCCATTAATTTTTAACAAATTCCAATAGGAGAAGCAAATAGAGATGCTTTTAACACTGGAGATATTCCAGAACTTATTCATAGGATTATGCTAGTAGCAGCTAAAGTTTAAAAAAAAAGATAATTTTTTGCCAACACAAACCTTTCAGTATCAGTTATTAGGTTCATGCCTTCCAGGTTACAGGGCAAGAGGTTTCTTAGGCAATTCTCAGAAACAAAAGACTTTGAGATGGAAGCCATCTTAACTATGCTACCCTAAACTCAGTTATATAGCTCATATTGGCAGCGCTTTTTAATTACATGGGGAGAACATTTAGAATTTTTGGAGTACAGTAAAAAGTGCCCTTTCTAATCAATGTGAGATGTGCTTCAAGTCTACTAGATCCAAAATGTAAGGTTTCAACAAGCTCCCATATATATCTTATTCTCCTTATATACTGTATAGGTTCTGCATCTGTTCAACCCTGATGTAAGGCAGATATTCCTGAGCAATATTCATCATTCCATGCTGGAGAACTGGCCATCTTACTTCTTCATTCCTCTGTCTTCAGAGGTAGTTACTTCTTGTTTATGGTATGATTTTATACTAACTTTCTCTCTCAACACTAATAAAACATCCCCCTTAGAAGAACCCAGAAAATGGCAGTTGATTGGTTGTAACAGCATTTGGGTTCTTCCATATTTTCCTAACAGTCTTTGAGGACAACAATAGCAGAGCAAACCAAGGTTTATAGATTTAGAATGTAGAGCAGTGTTTAGTTTGGGAAAGGAGAAGGAGAAAAGTATTGCTATTGCACTTCTGGGTTGCAGCTACAATAAAAATGTGAATTTTATGTTGACAACCCTCTTCTGCCTTTTGTTGATAGACCTCTCTGAGCAATATACTAGAAGATTGCTGTTAGCAACATATTGTGATGGGAAGCTTGCCCAGTAAGAGGAAACGGATTGCTACCCAGACAAGCCCACAACTGAACACATGGCACAACCAGAGCTATAGCGTAAGCCTGCCAGGTAGGGGTTATCCCGTGCTACCACCAGTCTGAGTCCTGGAACCATTTCTTAAAAAGCAAAATAAATACACATACATACATACATACATACATACATACATACATACATACATTCTATGTCTTCGAGTCAGTGTTGACAACTTGGTGAGTGCCTGGACAAGTCCCTGCAGTTTTCTTGGCAAGATGTTTGGAAGTGGTTTGCCTTTGCCTTCTTCCTAGGGCTGAGAGAGAATGATTGACCCAAGGTCACACAGCTGGTTTTGTGCCTAGGCGGGACTAGAACTTAGTCACCTGATTTCTAGCCTGATGCCTTAACCACCACACCAACCTGGCTCTCTACAACAGCAAAGAAGGAATTTAATCTTTATCTCCTTGGTCTATGCTTGGCCATATTGATTTTGGAGGAAAGAGGAAGAAAAGAAAAGACCTCCATATAGAAAAATAGGTGTTAAGGGGGAAATATTCATAGGCTTCTGGACATCTAGTTTTATGTACTGTATGCAAGAATTTATTTTTACACATAATGAAACAATAAATCATGTGACTTATTACCCAAAAGGTTACAGTCATGTGATATCCATACATACTAAGTATTGTTTGTGAAAATTATGTACTGTGATCTGGTTCTGTGTACCAATGGAAATGGAAGAATCTTTTTTTAGCACTTCCATGCTAGTTAAGTAGCAGCTTTCCTTATGTTTGATGGAGAAATGCTAAATCCTTGATTGAACATGAAGCTCATTAACAGCGTAAGTGTAATTCTGTGTTTAGTCTGCCTCACACTGTGGAAGTGAGGAACAATGTGGGATGGATGGTCCCACTTCCAGATGATTTCACAATTGGCCAACGTGGTCCTTGATGGGTCTATATTCACATGGAGGAAGGTATGCACTGGGGTATCTCAGGGTTCTGTCCTGGCCCCAGGATTGTTCAACTTTTTCATAAATGTCTAAGATGAGGGAATAGAAGGGATGCTCATAAAATTTGCAGGTGATATAAAACTGAGTGGGGGAGGGGATTACTAATAACCCAGAAAACAGGCTCAAGATTCAAAAAGTTCTTGATACCTGAAGATTGGGCCCTTTTCAACAAAATGTTGTTCAGTGGTGAGAAATGGAAGGTTCTGCACTGAGGTAGGAAAAAGTAGATGCACAGGTATAAGATAGATGGTACCTGGCTTAGAAGTAGTAATTGTAAGAAGCATCTGCAAGCCTTGACAGACCACAGACTAAGCATGAGCCACCAAAAGAGCCAGTGCAGTTTGGGCTTCATCACAGAGATATAGTGTCAAGATCACAGGAAGTGATAGTACTGGTCTGTTCTGTATTGGTCAGACTACAATATTGTGTCCAGTTTTGGTTGCCACAATACTGTATAAAAAGGATGCTGAGGGACTAAAAAAAGTGCAGCAAAAGGAACAAGGATGGTAAGGGGCTTGAAAATTAAATCCTACAAAGAGTGCTTAAAGGAACTTGGTATGATTAGCCTAAAGAACAGAAGACTAAGAGGTGACATGACAACCGACTTCCAATACATGAAGGAATGTCTTAGGGCAGAGGCCATGGATTTATTCTCCACATCACCCAAAGATAAAACGAGAACCAACGGGGGGAAGCTTAATGAGAGATACAGACTTGAAATGAGGTGTTTCCTGACTGGAGAGCTATTAAGCAGCAGAACAGCCTGCCTTCTGAAGTTCTGGGTGCTCCATCACTGGAGATTTTAAAGAAAAGATTGGACAACACTTTGTCTAGGATAGTATGAGGATCCTGCACTGGGCAAAGGGTTGGACTAGATTTTACAAAGCTTAATTGGTTCTCTGATTTTCTCTGACCTTCCTTGGAGAAAGGAATGTTGCATGGGTGACAAATAATCCCATTACTAATATAAATAATGGCCTGAGGCCAAGAGATGGTAGTTTGCTTCAATCTCTTTTTCTGAATTTGTGGCTTAAGTGAGGATTGAATAAGATACCTTGTTGCACTTTTAGTTTACAGACTGTTTTCTTCACATCTCTAGAATTCCATAAGCCTCTCTTGAATTGGGAGATATGTGAGTAAGGTAGAATAGAATTCCCCTCAGTCCAGTTCCTCTTTGTTCACTACCTTGCATTTAATCCTCCCCTCATTTTTTATTTATTGACCGATCTATAACAGTTTCTGTTTCATCTTTGTAGAGAAAGCTAGTTTGGTTTAGCAAATAAAGATGCTGGACTAGTCTTCCCTTAGGCACAGAAACCAGCTGAATGACTATGGGCCATTTTCTCTGACCCTAGACTGGGAAGTCAAAAAACATCCTGGAAGAATGTAGTTACACCAGTGATGAAAACTGCAGGGATCTGTCCATGTAGTTACCAGGAGACAGACTGCAAGGACCATAACCGTAAATTTTTAAAATAAAAGCAGAAGTTTTATTCAGTGGCATTGGTAGTGACCACTTCTAAAAACAGAACAGCCAGATCTAGTAGCATTCCTAGAAAATGAAATGATAAAATAAGTAGCAAAAATAATAATTACTAGTAGTTATAGCCATTAGGATGAGGAGTATTCATCATTAGTCATGGGTAAAACAGATGAAACAAACAGGTGATTAGTTTAAAAATATTTTAACTAAGCAGCTGAAACTGAAGTGTTTGAAGTAGACAAGATGAACTGCCCTAGCAAGGGAGTTCCACTGACAATGCCTGGCTTTCTTGCATCCTCACCAGAGTGCTTCAGCCACTGGGGGTTGGGGGTGGGGATGGGACAGTAAGGGAAGTCTTCTTTCTTGATCTCAGTAACTGAGTACATTTGTGTGAAAGAGATGGCTGTTTAGAATCCTGGATTCAAATTATGAACAGCTTTTAATATATGATGAAATGTTCCATCTTGACCAGAAATGAATGGGAAACAATTTGGTGTTGTAATAAAGTTGTTCATTGTTATTGGGAATTAGCTCCTATCAACACCTCAGCTTTTACATTCTAGTCTAGAGGAAGCTTTGAGGTAGTCTTAAAATGAAACACTTTGCAAGAATGCTTCAGATATTGGGAGGTTAAAAGTCACACATTAACCTGATTGGTGGTTTTTTTCCCTTTTAATTTGCAGTTGCCAGCTCCCCTATAGTTGTTGCAGTTGGTGATTTTCCTTCTGGGGACACGGAGCCAATACTAAGGATGGGGGAACAGCTGAGTTTGCTATCTGAGTGAGTATTAACAGACAAGAGGTAAAACACTTGAGATGTGCATCAAGCAGTGCAGTTACTGTTATGGTACCCATCAAGAGGGATATGTCCTGGAGAGGTTAGAGAGATCCCCACTGCAGGATAATTCCATATCTTCAAAAAATCCATGTTCAGGACTTATTTTGATTTCAGTGTCTACTCTGTATTAGCTGTCCAAATAATTGTGAGTTTATTGATTGTTGATTCTCCATTTTTCTTCTTTTTACATTTTACAGTATTTTTAATATAATGTTTGATAACTGATAATTAAAATTAAAAGCAGTATACACAAAATATACTGCTATATAACTAATAAAAAGTAAACTGGGAGTCCTTAAGGAGCTGGGCTGAATTATTTGAGGTCTCCTCTGAGTAGTGAGGAGGGCTAAGTCAGCCTTTCTCTACTTAATGTCCTCCATTTGTGTTAAAATGATAATTCCCAAAATTTCCAGTTATTGCCTATGTGACTGGTAAATCTGGGGATTGTAGGCCCAACACAACTAGAAGGTTAAACTAACCCTCCATCATTTATGCTTAAGGTCTGAATTCTTTGGTATTAATGTAGTCCCTAGAGAGGGATAATTGTGGAGTATTTTTCTCATGACAAAGCCTGTTCCCTTACTAGAATTTTAGAATAAAAAGGGAACTTCTCCAAGAAGTATTGCAAAATGTTACTTGAGGTCATGGCTTTAAGTTATATTTCTTCTCCCACAGAGAGGGTGAATGGTGGCAAGTCAAGTCAGTAGCAACTGACAAAGAATGCTATGTACCTAGCAACAACATAGCTAAAATTTCACACAGGTAGGCATTGTTGTTTTTCTTTATCTGAAGTCACATCACAGAATATTGGGGGCTTCTCTGTATCCCAAGAGATTCTCAAGCCTACAAGGGAAGTAGCTTCCCCCTTAACTTTCACAGGACCTTTTTCAAAGGCAACTGACCCTTGCAGTATTCTTGTCTTCAGGTGGCTCTATGACGGCATTGATAGAGCAAAAGCTGAGGAGCTGTTGCTGCTGCCTGCCAACCAGGAAGGTTCTTTCCTCATAAGAAAGAGACAAGTGAGGAAAGGTATGGATTCTATATAAAGGAATGTCCCAGTTCTGGAAGTGTGAGGGAATACAGGGTATTCCAAGCATCCAGAGTAAAGTGTCTGTAGGCTCTCTCTGCTTTGGTTAGTAGTACTTGTGTCTGCTTCCTGGCCTGGCCTGGCCTACCTCAAACAGCTGACACCTATAGCTGGATTCCACAAACTCTCTTTTCCAAGATGGAGCTGACAAACCAGCTCTGTTTCTGCCACTGTAACTTGTAAAGTGCAAGATGTGCCTTCTTCAGGAGATTTACAGTTGACTTGGCATTTAAGTTTTTGCACAGGAAATTATAATTTTGTTTTTTCCGTTCAGCTTTTTTCTGGATTTTAATAGTTTCTATCACTTTAGCTGTACTTGTTCTTATCATGTGCAACACTCTGAAACTGATGGAATAAGGAAAGCACACTTCTTGCAACAATCACAGGAAACTGTGGCATTGGTTTCCTTACTTCTTACTGAGGAGGAGGAGGAAGAAGAGGAGTTCCTTCCAGTACCTGCTCTCTCCCTCTTACCACAATTTTGGAGCTGGTAGTGACTGCTTGCCTTGCTTGGCATGGTCCTTGCCTTTCTAGCAATGATTTTAGGAGCTCTGGGTAGTTAGGCCTCTTTCTGTATATGAAGTTTGGCAGACGCCAAGCTGCAAGGCCACCCCCCACAACCATAGGAGTCCTGGAAAACAAAAAACAAAACCAAAAAAACCTGTGCCTATGTTAAAGTGTATTAAACTTCGGCAGTAAACTGCAGATGTTAGGCCACATATTTACCTATATAACCCTATATCTCAAAAGCACCAAACTTATTAAAATTAAAGATGTTAAAAGTTTAAAATCTTACTTTATAACAGCACTAGTTTTTTTCTTAAGTGGAGGTGCTCTTTGATTTATTTAAATGTGAAAATCCTCCATGCACCCTGAACTACTATAGCCAAGAAAAAAAAATGATGTGCCTCATGTCACTCTATTTCTTCTTAAAAGGATGAAATGAAAATTATGGACCCAATGATCAAGCTCTTACACCTTAGTTTAATTTTTTTTTTTTTTTTTTGCAAAAGAGAATGGTTGGGAATTACTGTGCTTAAATTTCAACACAGGTATATGAAGTAGCTGAATGTTCCTCCTTCTTTCACACTTTGCCCAAACTTCTCTTGTAGTGGAATTCCTAGGAGGAAAGTGACCTTGAACAAAAGGTCACGAAACCAAATACTTGAAGAAAAGCGGCGGGGGGGAACGTCACCTTACAGGGCAACTCATGGTTACCATTTTATATGTGTGATTTTGGCATGGTATAGCTTGGATTAAATGCAATAACATCTAGTTAAGCTTTGAAATTGCCCTTCAAACTCTTCTTCATCTAAGACATAAAGCAAATTTTAAGGATGCTAGCTCAACTCTAAACATCAGAGAAAAGATTTAATTGCTTCCAAGATAATTCAATTAAACATTAAACATTTAATAAATCTCTGAGACAGCTGCAAGCAATATGGAATCCAGGGTTGGTAGTGGGTGGACTTGTTTCCTGTCTAAATATGCTTCAGATTGTTTTACTCTGATAAACAGGTTGCTACTCCTTATCAATCAGATACACAAATCGTGCATCCTGGAATTGTATAAAACACTACCGCATTAACTGTTTGGAGAACAGCTGGCTTTATATCTCCCCCAGCCTTACCTTCCCAAGCTTGCATGAACTGGTGGACTATTATTCTGGTAATTTAATTTTTTATATCATTCTAGATCAGTTAAAGAAAATGATATCTTTCTGAGATTTGCTTTACAGCCTGTTGGTCCAATAGCCAAAAACTTCCACCCCTTGGGGATAGGGTGGAAATGACAAAGGATGTATGTTGCAAGGATTTCACACTGCTGGCTTCTTCTCAGTGAAAAATAACTTATTTTGTACCACCATACTCTTGATTTATGTATAATTCTATATTGCCATTCATTTTGTAGTAATTTAAAACATGGAATCTGGGCAAAAAATGTTGATGACCAACATTTGGGAAAGTCTGTGTTATGTCCTGTTATAATGCCAACTTTTCAGAAACCTCCTATCAGAGGAGGGAATTTTAAGGTAATGGAGGAAGAAAGTTGTTTCTCAGCACTTCATGTGGTCTCCTGTTAATCTGACCTTTACTTGGCAGTAAATAGGTTATTCAGCCCCGTATTGGTGGACCAGTTCAGCTGTACTTGTCGGAAACAGTTCTGCCAATCGCTGTCTATTTTGTTTTGGGGAAGTCAGTAAGGAGTTGGTGAAAAGTCTTGGTCTGGACTCTGTTATGTAATCATGCTATAAGAATTATTTTAAAAGTTAGGTACTTTCACCAAGACATTAAAGTACACTTGTGTAAAAGAAGAGAGCGGGAGGAGCAACACAGTGACTGGTGCAGCTGTTTTTTACTGCAGTAGGCTGCCAGAAAGGCCTACTAGGGTCCATATGTAAACCCAGCATGTTTGTTTATTCTGTTTAACAGAAAGTAGTGATGGCTTATGTTGCTGTTTGAAGAAACCGTGCTTCATCCAAGGAACTAGTTCCAGCTTGTTTCATAATCTTTCCAAACCTGTGGAAGTGAAAAAATCTGCTCTCAACTGGCAGGAGATCAACAGGTTATTTTATTTTCTTTATATTCAATTTATACTCAATCTTTCTCTATCAAGAAACTCAAGTAGTATGGCTGGCTGGATTGTTCAAATTTTAGTAATAAACATACACTGTTTTGCAAAACCAAGTTTGCACCATTTAGGGATAACATTTATTTTGTTAGGCTTACATGCTGCTCCAATCATGTCTGATTCTGAGTGGCTTATGGACCTTCAAGACAGTAGTCACATTAAAAACTAAATACGATAATATAAAAATATGAGCAGCCAAACAATATAATTTCCTGGGCACTGAATAGCAACCCTAGCACATATATTCTGTCACTCTACATGTGAGACAAAGGAATTCCTCAGCCTCCAAAAGCCCACTGAAGCAGCCAGGTCTTAATAGTTTTAAGAAAAACTGATAGGCACATATAGACAAATCAGCTGAAACTCAAAACTGTTCATTCTGGACAAGTTGCAGCTTCCAATGGTCTTCAAGGGCAGCCTCATATAGAGTGTGTTGCAATACACCAGACAACAAGTATCAAGGCATGAGTGACTATGAGCAAGCCCTCCTGATCCAGGAAAGGCCATAACTGGTACACAAGATGGATCTGTGCAAAGGCCCTCTTAGGCACAGCTGCCACCTGCTTTTCAAGCCAGAGTCCAGGAGGACTCCAGATTATGAACTGGCTCTTCATGGGGAAACATGACCCTATTTGGAGTCAGAGGTGGAATGTTTCTGGAATCAGAGAGCTTCTGTACCCAAACCCACTCCATCTTGCTGGGACTGAGTCTAAGCTGTTCATTCCCATTCAGAACTTCACAGCCTCCAGGCATTGGGACAGAATTTCAGTCACATCCTCCGTCTGGCCCAGGTTAGAGATACACAGCTGAGTATCATCTCCATGCTGATGAAACCTGACTTTGTGCTGACAGATTACTTCCCTCAGTGGCTTCCTATAGATGTTAAATAAAGGGAGGCAGGCAATCCATGAGGCATTCCACAATAGAGGGCATGGCCTTTCAGTCCTTAGTACCACCAAATGGAACTGGCTACTTACGAAGAATAAGAACCACTGTAGAATAGTGTCCCCCACTCAGAATCTTTGTCAGTGGTACTGATGGACATGTGATTGATGGCAATGAAAGCTGTTGAGAGATTAAGCAGTACCAACACAGTTGTCGTTCCTGTTCCGTTTGCCACTGCAGCTCATCCACAAGAGTGATCAGTATGGATTTGGTTCCATATCTGGCCCTGAAAGCTGACCGGAAAGCGCCAGAGAATTAATTTCCTCCAGAACACTGCAGTGCAAATCCCATTACCCACTCAACAACTCTCCCCAAAAAGATTGGAGACTAGCCAGTATTTGTCTACAATTGTTGGGTTGAGCAATGTGCTTGAGGAATGGGTATACCACTGCCTCCTTTAAGGCAGATGACATCATCCTCTCCCCTCCCAGAAACATTTACTACTGCCTGAACCCAGCCTTCTTCACCTCCCTGGAGGCTTTCACTCACCAAGAAGGGCAGAGGTTGATATTATAGGCAGCATCCCCCTATTGTGGGGGAGATGGGTGGGGGAGAAATCCAACAACAAAATAAATAGCTGTTGTTGCAGAGGATTCTGTTCACTTCCTTGGGACCAAAAAAGGTCAAACTCATCACAGATAGCTTCACAAGATGTGGCCTTTGTCACCTTGCTAGGACCTGCCCAGCTACTGCCCAACTCAGAAGGAATCGGAATGATTTTAACCTTTGGGTATTCTGCAAATTCTTTACAGCAGTCCAACAAATAGTCTTCCGGACTCCAGGTTACTTTAAATAGGGCCTCTGGCTGGGACTCTGAGGTTGCAATAAAAGCACAGAAAGCACAGAAATATTGCTGTGTCAGACATTGTGTCGTTTTGTTGATTGAAATGTTTCTGTTGAAGCATGGCATAATAGTGTATATGAAACTTTTATGTTTATATCACAAACACTAATTTAAAAATCCAGGGTTCCTTTGAACAATCACATAACTGATTTTATGATATTTGAAATATTGTATTGTACATATTGCACATGCACACACATTTGAAATCTTTAGTCACAAAATATTGCACATGTTCATAAAAATCTGTGCTAAGTAAGATTGTTTCACATCATGAGAGCACACTGCAGCACATGTGATGTGTACTAAGCAAAACTTTCCAAACATTTGCCAATGTTTTTTAATGAATGTATAGTCAGTTCAGGCTTTCTTGTATCATGCATAATTCAAATTAATACCACACTCAGGTAATTTCATATATATGCATATACATGTGTAATGTAACATGCCCTAAATCTGAAAATGATTAGTATATAGTAGGGTTATGCATTGGATCTGGGTGAATATCAAGATGGTTCAAAGTGGATTGTACCAGATTGTCATAAATCAAAAAGCAAAACCCTAGTCCTCATCTACTGCTCCAAAGCTTAGTGCACTGAAGAGCCATGCTAAAAAGTAACGTTTTGCTGCTGTCTCAAAATGCCATGTTCGGAAGAGGAGATAGGAGGTCTGTCTTTGGCTGCCCTAATCTGAGCAAGTGACTATTGAGATCAGACTATCATCAGTTTCTGCAATGTACTGTCTTGGACAGGAGCAATTGGGACTTTATTATGTATATAGAGTCAAAGAGGACAGCGGTGAGAATGAGCCTGTGTATCCTTTAGAACTATCCCTAATCCTGCAATATAGGTAGTCCTTGAGTTACGACAATAATTGAGACTGGAATTTCCGTTGCTAAGCGATGCAGTCATAAAGTGGGATGTCACAGGACTGTACCACTTAGCGATGGCAATCCTGGCACTCCCTGTTGCTGTCGTCAACCAAGGACCCATTCCAATTCAAGCCATTTCACGCTTGGTCCCTCCAAGCCCTGAGCCTCTGTTCTTCCAAGGTAAGGGACTGCCTCCCTTTAACAACCCCCAACTGCCTATTCCCCCATCTCTGCCCTTTTGGCCACCCTGCACCCTGCCTTGCGGGGCGGCAAGCAGCCCCAGAACTGCACCCCTGCAGTCATAAGTGCGGGCAGGCTGCCAAGCACCTAAATTTTGATCACGTGACTGCAGGGGCACTGCAACAACTGTAACTTTGGGGACCAGTTGTAAGTCCCTTCATTCAGCGCCACCGTAACTTTGAATGGTCATTAAGTGAGGACTTCCGGTACTGTGATTTACAATGTGATCAGATTCACTGAAGTCTAGTTCATAGAAAAAGAAATTGTGGCTATGTGAAATAGTGTACTGTGTCTTGTCTTTATGAACAAATTAAGCCAATGTTCACTGTCTTTCTTGAAAAAACTATGCAAAACTTTAGAGTAAGCAACTGATGGATTCTCTCGTAACTGATGGATTTTCTTTTAACACAGTTTTTTCTATCTATTACTCAATCCCACATGTCACTGGGAAATATTTGGCCTGTTCCTCTTTTCAGAACTCTGTCAACTCGTTGATATTTTTTACTTTTTTGCAGAAACAGCTTCAGGCCATGCCACAAAATTTCAATTTTGTCAAAATTTGTTGACAAAAAATGTTGTCAAAAAAAAAAAAGGCTTTGACTGGGCCTTTCAAAAGCAGTAAGTGTCTTCCCTAGAAGTTGTAGATTTGTGTGCTTAGAATCGTTGTGTTGCATGACACATTTTTGTTTAAACTCCAGCTCATAGACACCTGTAGAATTTGCTGGTACGTTCCTGAATTCATTGCTCCCGCAAAGACTGTGAGCCATGTCTCCAAGCATAATATGCCTAACAAGGGTTGGGGTGTTCTTGTGTTGGAATGCCATGTTCCATCTTTTCCAAGTAAGCTTTTCAATCATGCCAAAAAAGTTCCACTTTCAGTTCATTCTATTTTCAGAAAATTGTTTCAGTCTGCTGCATTGTCCAGGTGGTCAGCAATGTGCTTTTTAATCTTCCCATGTACACCATTCTTCTTCAGTTTTTATAGTGAACTCATGAATGCCAACAGACAATGCAAGAGTAGCCTGCCAATCTTTAGCTATTACCTGGGGTTCTTTACTACCTTGCAGAGAATTGAAAGAGTGGCACTCCACATTCTCCATTTATACTCTATCTTCCTGATCATGGACTGATGGAGACCAGATCTTTCAAAATTAGTTTATAAACCTTTCCAGCCTTGTGAGCATCAAGACCCCTCTTCTGAGGTGTGTAGAGATCACCTTTGACTGGGGTATGATTCAGTTCCAAACACTTTGTGTTGTGAGGAACAGAACTGTGATACTGGCAACCATTGTGGTTTTTTAATAGATGAAAGCCTATTATTTAATTCTGTATATTTTGAATTACATTGTTTGCTGCCCAGAGTATGTATAGTTTGGGACAGATTATAGATAGAGTCAGTAAATAAATTCACACCTGATTCTCCTATCATTGATTGGAATACCCAACCCTATCTACCCTTAAGAGAGCTGATTATCCTGAGGCTTCATCTATTTTTTTCCAATAAAGACAGTGAATGTTGTCTCACACAGTATACTGTTTTGGTGGTGTTTGCTTAAACAGAATCTTTTTATTAATAGATGAAACTCTGATTACATTGTAAGTAAATATTCTATGGGATTATAGATAGTTCTATAGGGTTTATAAATTCTCTCTCATCACTGTAGGACTCCAAGTGATTGCAAATTCATAGAGCATTGCAGAAGTGACTAAAGCAAACAATGCTATAAAACAAAGTCATACAGTACAAGATGTTTGTTAGAAATGTTGAGGTACTCAGACAAATTGTTTTTTTGGATTCAGGCACTGGAATCTCCCTTACCACTAGAAAAGATGGCCTGTACAGGGTCAAAGTGGTGCTCTTGAAAAAAGAAAAGTTCCCCCTTCTTCTCTTGCAAAGGCTATCCTGTGCCCCCTCTCTAGCAAGTTGGAGCTGTACAGCTTGATGGTCCTGCAGCAGCAAATATTCACAATTAAATACATACACGTCTGAACCTAAGTACTGTATAATGCTATTCTGAAGGAATTGCATTCAGCAGGCTGTGAGGCTTTTAAAACAGGATCAAACCACTTCACCATGGCTGGATTCTCACCACTTTCTCAGAAGAAAAACATATCTCTGAAACAGATTTTTAAAAAATGGATGAGCTGCCTCAGTGAAAATGAAGTTCCATTTTAACATATCACACTGCAACAGAAGCAAATTAGGATAGAGTATCCCCAACAATCCCCAAGCCATTTAAAGAACCTTGATTCTGGTAAGACAGTCTGATATAAATTTTATATATTGCTTTATTGATAAAATATATTAATGATGGCTATCTTGCTGTTCTAATGGTAATATACCGAATCTTTAATTTAGACCTTGATTTAACTCAGCAGATGCAGGGGCATTATTCATTTTATTCTATGTTCTAGCACTCCTCTAATTGTTCCCATGATTTGTGGCACTGGCAAATTGAGAGACTGTGATTAACCCAATCATTTGCGTTTCCGTAGCTGAGGGTGACCTGACGTTGGGTCTCCTGGGTTGTTCAATTTAACCACTACTCCACACTGGTTCTGTATTACTTCAAGAGCAATCCTTGAGACTAGTCATTTCTTTGCAACCCCATAATCCTCCGTTGTAGCAGCAAGCATAAAACTACAGAAGGGAAATACAGGTAGTCCTCGCTTAATGACAATTGGGACCAGAATTTAGGTTGCTAAGTGATGTGGCCGTTAAGCATATCATGTGATCAGACTTTTTTGTGGCGGTCATTAACCGAGTCATGCGGTTCCTCATTGATTTTGTTTGCTAGAAGCTGGCTGGGAAGGTCACAGATAGCAATCACATGACCCTGGGATGCTGCAACCGTCGTAAGTGCAAACTGGTTGCCAAGCGCCTGGATCACAATCACAACTGTGGAGGCGCTGCAATGGTCATAACTTCGGGCACCAGCTGTCACTTTTTAGTGCCATAACTTCGACTGGTCACTAAACGAACGGTCACCAAGTGAGAACTACCTGTACTATTTCTGTTGCTACAAGGGAAGAATCAATGCCATTAGCACGAAGCAAGTTTCCCAGTGTACTAAGGCAGCATAGGCTATAGCTGTTTGTCAGTTTTTATGGGGAACATCATGTATTGTTTGGGACAAAATAAAAATGAAGTCATTCCAAGAAAAGAATACACTTTTTTTTTAAATAAGTGTTGCTCAGAAATGTTTTCTTCTATCTAGCTCAGATTTGTTGTCAGAAGATCCGTTAACAGAAGACTCACCCATCAGTCTTGGCTTGCGAGAAGCAGTTAGTACTTACCTGTTTATGACTGAAGACCTGCCATTAGGGGACACACCTAACAGGAAAGGAAGGCAATCCAAAGACATATAAAGCTAGTATTGGAAATATTTCTGGAATATGAAGCTTGCACACAAGATTTGTTGAATTTGCAGTAGTTTTTAATCATGTTGATTCAAGGTGTTTGTCCTTAAATCACTGTTATCATGGTACACTTTTCATCTTTTTTTCAACAATCTGGGCTCATTCAAGTATCGTGTGTGTGTGTGTGTGTGTGTGTGTGTGTGTGTGTGTAGTAAATGTATGTTTTACACTTGGTAACTGATAGCTGAGTAGTAATGCAAAAGCTAAGGTATTCACAATAAATCAAATAATTGTTTCACCCAGTTGCAATGGAGCATTAATGTCAACAGTTCAAGAAGCAAGGAAAGATACTTTTCCTGGTCTGGGAGCAAGAATGGCGGGGATGGAGCTGCAAAAAGTAGAATGGAATACAGTAGCCACAAATGAAATACAAAAGGCACCCCCAAACCTATGGCAGATTCTGACTGTATTCATAAACTGCTTTAAATCATAGTTTGGTTAATGAAGCCACAATACAATGTTTTTATAACAAATTAACACCAATCCACATTATAGTAGAATCCTCGGTGCTCTCTGAGCTTGGTTGTTTGCTTGCAGACATTTCATTACCCGATAGTAATCAACGTTACTGATGTTACCTAGTCGGATAATGAAACATCTGCAAACAACCAAGCTCAGAGAGCACCAAGGACTCCACAATTCAACCCTGAGCTACATAATATTCTCTTATATTGAAATGACATTATAGTCTGAACAACCCAGAAGAACACAGCCCAGAAGAACACAGCAGTTACTCTTAGCACTGAGCTCCCAGCTTTCCTATACAGCAACTTCAGGAATCCTCTAATCCTCCAGATGTTGTTAAATGATAACTCTTCAGTATCCCTAAGCACTGGCCATGCTAATTAGAATTTCTGTCAGTTGCAATTTGTAACACTTTGAAAGCTACATATTTCTAAGCTCTGCCCTATGGTTTTAGGATTATCTTTATAAATGTAAAAAGGATATAGTTAGAAATATAAGTTACTCAAGCCTTACAAAATGTTGTTACTTGTTTACAGCTAAGGATGGAAATATAATTTTTTCAGGGACACCTTGTTATTTAGAAAATGCCCCATAGTATATTATTGTGAAACAATCAGGTGTCATTTACTGATCACAAACTTTATTCCAATTTATTACAGCAAAATAATTTTTATCTGCTGTACAGCTGTTATAACCTATAAGAGCCAATAAATTGGAGACAAATTATTCCCTGAAATTAGTCTTGGCACAAAGCCTTTGTCAGAACTCAAAAAAGTATACTAATTATTTTTGAATGAGATAAGCTGGTCAGAAAAATGTTACTTCTATGACAATCACTAGTTAACTGAAATGTACATAATTCTGCAGCATATAAACATTACAGATTTTTATTCATAATTACCAGTTTGTACACTAAACAGGGCTTCAACTCACAAATGTGCTTTAATTTTAAACTTTGGTGGTGTCAAAAACAACTTCAATATCAAGGTAGGAAAATTCCAACATTCAGAACACCCAATGCAAAAATATTCTATCCTGTCCACCTCCAATTAATTTCTTGTCCCAGATGTTATCTAACAAAAAGAAAGTAGTGATGTAAATATGATCTGCAGGCAAATGATATTCTTAAACATATAAAATAGTTACAATACACCGATGTTCCAAAAGCTACTGTATAATGTAGCTTCAACATAAGCAGCATTTTTTCACTTTGATCTCACAAATAATGCTAATAAGGAAACTAAAAAGTACAAAAAGGGATTTCAAAAACATTGTTTAACATAATGTCCCATTGCCTTGGGGGACAGTACCTCATGCATAGACCTTGAGACTCTGTTATACACAAATATAAAATTAACTGATTCCCAAAAACCACACTTTACAAGTATCTACAATGAGAACATTTATAATATTGAAAAAGATTATGTTTCAAACTATAACCGGAATGGCAATTATTAACAGTAGGGAAGAAAACAACACCGTGACCATCATAGGCCATGGCTAGATCTGAATCTGTAGTATGCCCTTCCTTGTATAGACAGTTTTATACCCTTCCTTGAGGGTATGTCATCAGCACTAGGTCATGGGAGGCACAGCATGGCCAGATTTAGAAATTAAAGAATGCACAGAAGTTCAACATAAATGGGTTTCCCAGTACCATGAGAGTCATGCTACAATGACATGATAAATATGGAAAATGATAATTTACTAGGAAAAGAAGTGCAACCAAATTGGGACCTTCTACTACATCTATTTAAAATAGTAGATTAGTTTCAGGTCCTATATGCAAACCTCTTGTAACAGTTTACTATAAAATTAGACATTCATACTTGCTAGGCTTGAAAATAATATCTTCTATTGATTAAATACTGTAGTTATGCATAAACTATTAGAATAAAGTATGAGTCTTACTGACACATTAGGTCACTTAAATAAACTAGGCAGAATATAATCTACAGTCTTGGATCGCTAATTATTTTTTGGCTCTTAGAACTTTGTTCTCCAGTGGCACAATTCTGTCAGTGTATATATGCAAAGAACATTAATGTTTATTTCAACTTGATACAAGGAATGAAAAGTCCATTGCCGACCTGCTCCTAGCTTTTGAAGATGAGAATAAATCCCTTTCCATAATGTTAAAAATGCCTAGCAAAGGCCAACTGAACAAAAGATAAAGGCAACCTCTTTACTTTTGTGAAGAGTAACCCTTGCCTCTAAATAATTCCCTGAAGTCAGTTCTGCATCACATGCAACAAGCATGCTATTCCATTAAAATAGAGAGTGCTCATCATATGACAGGCTCCAGTCATCCAGCAGAAATTTCATATCATGTTGAACAGCAAAGTGCTATTTGTTGTACTTTGCCCAAGTCTGTGAGGAGTTGTTTTATACAATGCTTCAGTTGAGGAAGTCTTGCTAATGGTTCTGGTGGTTCCAGCTCTCCAGTATAATCCAACCAACTCTCTAAAACTGTAAGAAAAGAGAAGGTACAATAATCACAAAGGCCTAAGTCACTGGTGGCTAAATTTGATTTGTATTAGCTACAAAGAGTTTCAGCAGAATAGTGTAATATTCTGGAATCAATATTTTCAGTGTTTTTTAATGAAACATATTAACTATCAAGCAATTTAAAACAGCATCCCAAATATAGGCATACAGTAGTGATCTGTGGTAGTCTGTGCCCAAATCAAAACATATGCTTTGGTTGTTTTGGTCTGAGCACAGAACAAATGGGGGTGGGGGGAATTGGTCTATGCATAGTACTGGGTAGAGTGGGGAGCCAAGATAAATGGTGGCTGAGGGGAGAAGTTGAGAGCAAGGAAAGTCACTGGGAAAGCTGGTGGGGTAAGCAAACCATTTGGTTATGCTGGGTTAGGGGCCAATGATAAGTGAGAGGAGGTGACGCCCTACGTGCCCAACAGGATTTTGCTTAAAACCTGGAATGACAAAACAGTTTGGCAGAACTTTGAGAACATGTTTTGTTCCAGGTTTAAAACATTTTTCTCATTTCATGCACACCCCTAATATGTACTATGATTACTGTTATTCTTTTCATCAAAAATCTGAAAGCTAGGGAGGAGCCACCAGAGAAATTTGCAAATGATATCAATGTATTCACGATGATGAAAACTGAAGGAGACTGAGGAGGTGCATATGAAACTCAAGTCATTTGATGGAATTTGAACTAACAGTGGCTATCCAGAAAATACATCCTGGAGTTATGGTGTAATAGTTCAATGAAAATATGTAAACCCAGCTCATGAAAAACTATGTAATGAAGTACAGAAAAGGACAATCAAAATGACATTAGGAGCATCTTCTGGTTTTGTTTTTTAATTTCGAGGGAAAAGAGTGAGAACATGAAAATTTTATATTATTATGCTAGTGCAAAAAATACAGATAAAGAATCTTAATTCCCAGGGTTACCCAATGAAAAGAGATTAACAATAGATTCAGGGCAATATACAGACAGCCCCACTGTCTATAGAATTCATTACCATAAAATGTAGCAATGGCCATTTGGGTTTAAAAAAAAAAAATAGAAGCAGCAATAATGGCTATTCAGAATCTTCCTGATCCAAAATATTCTAGTATCCCCGAATACTTCATGTTGGGAAGCAAGAAGTACCTGCCTTAAAGCCCTGCTTCTTGGTTCTCCAGCTATAGCTAGGTAAATGGAGGCATTTACTTTTCCAAATTTTGAAAGCAGATCACTGATATTTATTGGCACATAGTTTTCAAACTATAGTATTTGGAAACTGCATAAATTTACAGTAACTTTATTTAGAGTATTTTTACAGATACATCAAATATCTGTTTAGTAGAAGCACCATCATCAATCAATCAATCAATCAATCAATCAGAAAAACCAAATGAGGAATCACAGGAAAATATACACACCAAGTATATAAGCATCTATCAGGGGCCACTACAGAATCCAGGTCAGGTCACTGCCACATATCTTTAGAATAGAGACTGGTGTAGTGGTTTAAGATACCAGTCTAGAAACCAGGAGACTGAGACTGCCTTAGGAACAAAACTGCCTTTGGAACAAAGGAGTCAAGAATGATTTGCATACACATGCATGTGCGCGCACATGCACACATGCACACACGAGGTTGCAACTCATGATAAAGCACATAAGCATCAGTATAATGATTTCAGCAATTCTACAATTTGTAAAGAGTACCTATTAAACTTGAAATCTGTATGTGGGCCAAGAAGCAAGAGTTAGAACCAGTCATGGAACAACCGATTGGCTCAAAATAGGGAAAGGAGTACGACAAGGCTGCATACTGTCACCCTGCTTATTTAACTTATATGCAGAGTACATCATGAGAAATGCCAGGCTGGAAGAATCACAAGCTGGAATTAAGATTGCAGGGAGAAACATCAACAACCTCAGATATGCAGATGATACCACCCTAATGGCAGAAAGTGAAGAACTAAAGAGCCTCTTGATGAGGGTGAAAGAGGAGAGTGCAAAAGCTGGCTTGAAACTCAACATTAAAAAAACTAAGAGCATGGCATCTGGACCCATTAATTCCTGGCAAATAGAAGGGGTAGAAATGGAAGCAGTAACAGACGTCATTTATTTGGGCTCCAAGATCACCACAGACAGAGACTGCAGCCATGAAATTAAAAGACGCTTGCTCCTTGGGAGGAAAACTATGGCAAACCTAGCAGCATATTAAAAAGCAGAGACATCACCTTGCCGACAAAGATCTGCATAATCAAAGCTATGGTTTTTCCGGTAGTAATGTATGGCTGTGAGAGCTGGACCATAAAGGCTGAGCGCTGAAGAATTGATGCCTTTGAACTGTGGTGCTGGAGAAGACTCTTAAGAGTCCCCTGGACTGCTAGGAGGTCAAATCAGTCAATCCTAAAGGAAATCAACCCTGACTGCTCATTGGAAGGATTGACAATGAAGCTCAAGCTCAGATACTTTGGTCACCTAATGCAAAGAGAGGACTCTGTCAAAGACCCTGATGCTGGGAAAGATTGAAGGCAAAAGGAGAAGGGGACGGCAGAGGATGAGATGGTTAGATAGCATCACTGAAGCAATGAGCATGAAACTGAGCAAACTCAGAGAGGCACTGAAGGACAGGAAGGCCTGGCGCGATATGGTTGATGGGGTCATGAAGAGTCGGACACGACTTAATGACTGAACAACAACCACCTATTAAACTTAAGGCTTAAATCTTCCTTGAAGCACTACAAATTCAGTTTACATCAGAATAATAAAACAGACATCTGTATTTCAGAGAAGTTTGGTTGCTATAATATATAAGCAACTTTCTTCAGTATTGATCATCCCTCTTTTAGCTACAATAGTTATAGAGATATTGCAGTATAGAACACTGCAGTTAAATATAAAGAAATACTATAAATGACAGAAGTCTACCTGGAATCAGCTATGTTTTAGCAAATTTTAAGCTGATCCACCTAAGAGGACTTGCTGAAGCAGCTTTTGGTATCAGCCTGCATATTAATAGTTTCAACCAACCTACTGTAATGTTTGAAAGACACCCCACTATAACCGATGAGGAATTTCACACAATGTGTCTATGGACACAGGAGACTAATGATGAACTCCGGACAGGTAATCAGAAAGACATAAGCAAAAACAATGGCCCTTTCAGGAGGGTTTTAAACTCAGTTTATCAACCTGTTGATTATGAACCTGCAATAGACAGGTTTAGTGTAAGAAACAGAACACAAGAAAATTTATTGAACAGATCTTACAAACTGCTAACATAGAAGGAAAAAGCCATTACCATCTAGTTCCTTTTCAATTAAATCCATCCTATGAGTAACTTCATCTTGCAGGGACTCAACATGGGTTAAAAGGTTAAGCTGCCACTGCAGCTGGGAATTCATAATTCCATCCTTGTCTTTTTCAAGCAATTTTACTTCAGTATCTTCTTCTGATGTGATTTTTTCTCTTACCTAGAAAAATGCACAAGTTAATTCTTATAAACACTGAACAATTTTAAACAAAAATTGTTCAAGTGACTACATTATATGCAATTTCTGATATTTTTGGTTCAGAAGATGAAGTGATAGTGGATCCATGTGTATGAAGTACAAATGAATAAAAAATATCACTGAATCCCTAAGTCAGATAGAACACGTTTTTAGTTACAAACCAGTTTTTGAATTAATTCTAAAATAATATGTTTATACAAATAATTTATATTCGTATAAAGTATTATCATATATTGAGACCGTTTCAATTAATAGCTGGATTTTATATTTTCAAAAATGAGGGAATCAAGCACTATTTATTTTTCCACTCAACAACCTTAGAAGACACATTTTGATATAACCTGAAACCATCTCAGCACCTTTCTCATCTACATGTTCCATTTTAGAACCAAACGTATGTCTCACCTACCTTTCACTTTTTGCTTTATTACCATTTTTCCTATTTTGTGACTCTAAAGTTCTCAAAATATTGCCGTATCTCAGATATAAAAAGTTTAACATATTATAGGTAAGTTATACACATTATATACATATAAGTATTTTATTTTTTATATTTGTGATTGGAATTGTTTTTAATTTAAGATTGTTTGCTGCCCAGAGTCACTTGTTGAGATGGATGGCCATATCAATTGAATGAAGGAACAAACAAACAATTACATGTGTGAGTTATACTAATTCTTCAGCTTTCCTAACAATGAATTTATGAACTTTAGTTCCTGCAAAACTAAATTCCTGCAAGGGAATTTTACTTGAATCATTCTATTTGATTTGCTAGAGCTGACTAGCAATATATTTTTCATTTTCACTTCCATTATCTATCTATCTATCTATCTATCTATCTATCTATCTATCTATCTATCTATCTATCTATCAATCATCCACCCACCCAATATTCCCTTGCTGCATGAAACCAACCAATGTACTCATCATCACAATCTAAAACTGAATTTTCACAACATAGGGATTCTGGGGCACAAAGGGACACTGTCCACTTGTAGCTTTAAAAACTAGAAAGAGTCCAGTATAACATACCTTAGAGTAGTTATGTTTTGACTCATTTTCCAACTTGCATATTTCTCTATCCAGTTCCCATCCTAATCTCTCCACTACAGTATCATCTCCATTTTCTCTTATCCTATTAACACCATCATCTATGTCCGAATTTCTGGTTTCTACAACAAGTCTCTGTTCTATAGCAGGATAGTAAGCTCGAGGTTTTTGGTAACAGTGCTCACTAGTGATATAAGATTCCTCTACAGAAGGAATGGTTGGAGGTTTCTCAACTGTTCCATTAAAAGTTCTATAACTTGTGGTCTCCTCTTTGCAACTATTTTCTTCAATGTGAATGAGTCTAGTGGTATGAGATTTTTCTTCTATTTTGAGATGCTTCCAAGGCTGACACCAAAGTTTCAGGTCTGGATGTTCCTTGCTTCTGTTGAAGAGAAATAAATGGAAATTACACTGAAAACTTTTACTAGAGTTTAGCTTATACCTTTTATCCTCTAAACCAGTTTTATTTGAAATCCTGGAAACTAGCCAACATGAATCTTCTATTATGTATTCCAAGTCAGATTTCAGAGAAGTCATGATAGTGTTACCACTTAGTATGTGCATATTTGAAATGTCTTATTATTTATCAGCACAATTAAGTTAAACACTGTAAGTAAAACAAGTAAAAATATCACCTGACATAAATGAACCTATCTGAATTTAATGTTAACTCTTAAAACATTTAGGAATAGGAATGACACTTCTAAATTTTATTACTATTAGTTCTTTAGTGACTCCATTGATGAGATGTTCAATAAAAGGAGATTCCTAAAAATCATACAATATTTAGAACACTGTAAAATGGAAGACTAGTCCTCACAATGGCTTCAAAGACCAGTCATGTACAAGTTCAAGCAGGTGTTCCAGTTACTTCCAAACTATGTGCCATGCAACACTCCTCAAAGACTCCTATAAATGGTAGTTGTGCACACACAAAGGAAGTTATCCCATGAATTTCTGAGAGAGTCACTGCTTTAAGCATGCTTTCCTGGAACACATTATTTGCAACAGCCCTTCGATTACTGGTGACTCCTATAGTTATTTCACATAAATATAGCATGCAGAAATGTCGCAGATGAAGTTTTATTTGGCAGTGGTAAAGGGGGGGGCAGGCGGGGGGGAAAGTAGATATATTAAAGTGCAGGTAACCCTAATATCTTTCTATTTCTTATCAGTGTTGCCTGATATCTTACAAAATCAAAATATTAACCATCCTAAAGTATGGTTAATCATAACTATAGCTATGATTCCACCTATGGCCTGAAGCTAGCTTGTTCCAGCTAACTATGGTTAAGAGTTTGGGTGCAGATGGTACACTATTCTACTGATATACTAAATGAAAACAAAAAGCTTCCAAAGTCAAGCTGCACCATAAGAGGGGAAGTGCTGTAAAAATGATTTAGTATTATCCTGAACTAGCCTGTTAAACATACCAGTATCTGAATAATAGAATATATGATAGCTTTATGAAATTCAATTGTATTTAATTCTTCAAAAGGTATCACTATAATTTAAGCAAATACATTCAAAATATAGCTTACTGCAAAATGCTCATCTTCAACTGAAGTCCATGTAGCACTTCTATCACTTTTTGCACATCGCCAAGAAGTTGGTGTGTAGCTACTATTTTTTTAGCATTTTGATGGGAATAATTTTCTTCCAGAAATGCTAAACCATGCATGTGGCCATTGCATAACCATTCCTTCTCATACCAGTACTTCAAACTGGATCGTTTACCTAAAGCAATAACAGGGAACTATATTAAAAATAAAAGTAAGTATACACTTACTATTAGCTGAATTCTAATCTGCACTATTTTCACTTTTAAAACAAACAGCAAAAATTTGGTATATTGATTTGGTATAGAAATTTAATCTCCAAATCTGAAAAACCAGTCAATAATAATAAAAAATTATTATTGTGCTTTCCTTAACTAAAGTAGTTTTGAACTCACCGTTTTACTAATTTTTAAGCCTTAAGAGATTATTACTGAAATGCAGTATCTCCACACAAGTCCAAAAACTTATTAAAAAGAACCAAATTACACAAATGAGTCAAAAACATTATACTTGTTTCTTTATTTATTGAGGAAAATGTGTGGAGAACAGATCACGTTTTAGGTCACATTTATGTAGAAATACTGGAAATTCAAACATGTTCACAAATGTTTAAGCACCATTGTATCTTTGAAAGGCTTGGAGCCCCAAAAATATAATCATTTATATATTTACCTGTGAGAAACTAATACTGAAAATCATAGAATTTCTTTCTGAACAAATACGTACAAAAGTTCTTTCTTCATTTTTCAACTTGAAACTTGACTACTTCACCATGCAGGATCCAGCATGCAAACAAGAATAGAAAGCTACTCCCACCAATATGCACAGAGCCTCCCAGCACTCCCAACTTTTTTTTTCTCACCACAAACAAAGCAGTAAAGGCTAGGTGCTACCATAGGATGACTCCATTTGGCAACAGCACTTTCCTCCTTGCCAGGACTACAGTGGGAGAACTGTACTCTCCAGCTGCCTACATTCAATTTTTACTAAGGAAATAAGATATATTCATCCTTTTAAACTAAGGAAAAGAAAAAATTTAATTATATGTAGACTCAAAATCAGTAAACTTCACAAATCATTAAATATATTATCAATATATTCACTATACTGGCTATTATAGTAAGTTACAGTAAGTTAAATAATTTGCTATCAAAGACTTGAAAAATCTGAATTCAATGAATCTGAATTCAAGTAATCACTAAGTTGTAAATTAAGGTATGCTGACAAATTAGCAAAAAGCAGAATAATAACAAAATAGTACTTCAAAAAGGCATAAAATAATATAATTATTACATACTATTAGAAGACTCTGCAACCTTAGAAATCTTTGTACCTGGAGGATCTTGACAAATATAACACGTATATTTCTCAGGTACATTTTCTTCTAATAAACCCATACAAACTCCATGCTGCCAACAGAGACATTCTTCACACTGTTAAATATTAGACAGAATTAGACCAAATAGATAAGCAGAACTTACACAAAGTAATCTTCTAAATATATTTAAGTTTTAAAGTTTATAAGATGATTTATTGGTGCTTGTTTTTAAATGTAAACTGAATAAATGAAAATATCACAACTGTTATAGAATAAGTTCATTACATTTTAAAGTTAAAAATATAAATTCTATATTTAAATATTAAGAATGTTAATCAGAAAAATGACCACAAAAATCTTTCAGTTCTCTCTTTATAAAAATTGGAATCTGAAGTATAAATTTGGGTCATGTCAATGTGACTCAACACCTCTTTGAAGTAAAAATACATACATAAATTCCTTTACTAGATCATCTGATATAGCAAACTGCTCATTATTTCTGAACCTAGAAAATGTATTTCCTGTTTCATAAGCTATATTCTAAGTGTTTAAGACTATTTCTGACTCTGTTGTATTCTATAATATGGAGGCAGCTCAAGGTATGGTCATTTTCTCAATAATCCTCCAAAGTCCTAGCCTTCACTTATTGTGCC
This sequence comes from Python bivittatus, assembly GCF_059951505.1. Taxonomy (NCBI): domain Eukaryota; kingdom Metazoa; phylum Chordata; class Lepidosauria; order Squamata; family Pythonidae; genus Python; species Python bivittatus. The sequence goes on along the minus strand of NW_028277098.1, from coordinate 73,593,190 downwards.
CCTTCCACCCAGACTTCTGTTCTTGGTGCATCCAGACCATGCTCCATCTTAATGTTACCATCTCTGAAGTAACAACAGATACATTTCGGTTCTAGGCAGTGAAAGGCTTGATGCTTCTCCACCTCAGGGGAAAATCTGAATTGGAAAATAAATCTCAAGCCTGTAAATGATTACTGTTTTAAGTCTTCCCAATTAGTTATCCAGGACAGAGTTGGAATAACCTTATGATGATTCCTATTTGCATTACTTTGGGGACTGGCAATTTCTTTATTACACTTCCATCTTACACAATGTACCTGAATCATAAAGTCATTTTCTTCCTCTACTTCACAAACGCAGCGAACGATTTCAAAGTCATTATCATCATCTTCAAGATCCTCATCAGGATTGGTTGTTACATCAATATCTCTACTGCAGTCATCATCACTCCAAAACAAACTTTCTGCAGATGATTCGCTTAAGGTATCATCTTCTGTGTGCAAACATTTGAAATTGAATGAATCCAGCAGACTGTGAATGGCTTAAAAATGATTTCCTGCCACTCAACAGATATTAACAATATTTTCATAAATTTTAATTTGCACATATGTGCAGCGCTGATGAATTGATAATTAGCAACTGTAAGACAGTGGTGCACAGCATAATCACAGATAAAGAATGATTCATTTCAGCAAAAGAATCCAACATAAAAATGTATTTATTTATTTAGTGGATTTATATGGCCGCCCATCTCACATACAGGACTCTAAATGGCTAACAGTATTAAAAACATATACAAAAAAATATAAAATCCACAGCATAGATACTACACCTGATCTTAGACAAAAGGCTGAGAAAAGGGCTCTGCCCCACACCCAGGGCCCCAAGCTCAAGCACAGAACCATAACTTTGGAGCCTAATAGAAGGCCAACAGGGACATGGCCAATGTAACTGCAGAAGGAATCAAATTCCAGAGAGCAGGCACCATGACGGAAAAGGCTTTCCTAGGCCTGCCAGCAGACACTCCTTACCTGGGAGTGGGATCTGCAGCATGCCCTTCATGCTGGACCAGATCTGACAGGTAAAAACTGGGGAGAGACAGTCCCATAAGTAACCTGGCCCCAAGCCATAAAGAGATTTAAAGGTGACTACCAGCGCCTTGGATTGCACCCAGAAGGACACTGCCAGCCAATGCAACTTGTGGTGCAGTGGTGTCACATGTCCCCAAAAATAGACACCTCTAACTGCCCACATTGCTGCATTCTGCACCAGCCGCACCTTCTGAATAATCTTCAAGGGTAGCCCCATGTACAGCACATTGCAGTATTCCAATCTAGAGGTTCTAGGGCATACCCACATGCTTACCCTCATGTCTGGAAGAGAGGAATAACAGTAGGAAGGAGGAGGAGGAGGAGCCCTAGTTTTTCCTGAGTAATCTTGCACAAGAGTGTAAACTACTTTACAATGTAGTTTTTTACTTAGGTAATATCTGAATATTTATCTGCTGACATTATCATGGCATATTTTAACTGGAATCCCATTAATCCCCATGCACTGCAGTAGATTTAGGGATTTTATGCAGAGCCTAGCTCTTGTACTTCATGAACAGAAATGAGAATTCATAACTAGTTTGGAATACAAAGACAGCATGGGAGAAAGTGATTTTCAGCTTATTCCACAGTGTTTTTTGGGTATAACATGAGTTTGCGTAAAACAAAAGTACATGCTTTTGCAGTATAATATGGGTTTGTTCTCAGTGCACTAAACTCCTAGCTCTCAAGGAATATCAGCTCCTTTGAAAACAAGGTAGCTGAGTCAAGATGCTTAAAACCACTGAGGTACAGTGGTACCTTGGGTCACGAACGCTTCTGTTCACGACCAATTCGGGTCACGAACAGCACCGTTCGCAAAATTTTGCTTCCGTCCGCGAACTCCGCATCGGGTGACAAACAGGATCCGCGGCCATTTTCCCTGCCGTGACACGTGGTCGTGGCTTCCTGTAGGGAGGGGGACGCTCCCTCCAAGCAATAACCGCCTCCCCACCCGCCTTCCTGTCCTCCACGCCAGAAGTCGCCTCGAGCAAGGTTAGCGTTCTCTCTTCGTACTGCACTGCACTGTATTTTGTTTCATATTTTTGTGGTTTTAAAAAAAAATACATATGGTTCAGAACAGATTAACCGTAATTACATTGAACCTTATGGGAAAATTTGATTCGGGATGCGACCAAAATCAGTTGGCGACCAAATTCGGAGGGGTCAGAACGGATTAACCGTATTTACATTGAACCTTATGGGAAAATTTGATTCGGGTCGCGACCAGAGTTGCAGAACGAATTAAGTTTGTGACCCGAGGTACCACTGTATATAGGTGATACCTTCCAGGACGTGATAGTTCACCCCAATGATGATAGTTCCCTTGCTCTCAGTACAAATGAGAGATTTGGAGGAGCACATCATTTCAAAGATGAGAGAGGTATTCTTGCACTCAGTCCTCAGATGATGAATTCCCATTCTCTTGTACTGATGTTATTTCTCTTAGGGAGGTTGCAGGGCTTTTGACTGTGGGTTATTAAATCATTGGAATTATAAGAGGTGAGTTTGTGACAGGTGTACATATTGGTGATATGCCTGCCAGGTGTGAAGGCTGCAGATGCCATGAACCATCTAGATAAACTGCCTGAGGGAAAAGCAGTAGTCATGATCCAATGTTGGCTCCAGTGATGTTGAAAAACATAGCTAGCTAGTTCTGGGAGCCAAATTTAAGCTGCTAGATAGCAAACTGAAGTCCAGGACTGTCAAGAAAATGTTCTTAAAATTCTCCCTGTGCAAGCTAGGCAGGCAGAGCTCAAGATTTTCAATGGATGAAATGGTGGTGCCAGGAGGAATTATTATAATTGTTAGGCAACAGAGAACTTTTCTGGAACAAGCTAAAAAGGTAAAATGTGAAATTAATTAACAAAAGATGTGGTGATGGCTATTAACTTGGGTAGCTTTAAAGGGGGACTGAATAAATTCATGGACAAGTGTCCATGTCTATGTCATGAAAACTCACTGTTTACTTTGGGTTGAAGGCAGCATACCTCCAAACATGAACTGCAAAGGAACAATGGTAGAAAGGGCATGTCTCCATCTCCCGTTTGTGAACACTGAAAAGCACCAGTTAGCCATTGTGAGAAACAAATTGCTGGGCTAAGATGGGCCTTGGCCTGAGGCTGTAGAACTATTCTTATGCTCTTAATTTAAATTTTGCAAGCAGTGCCTCTTGCTTGAATAGACAGGATCTAAATTTTCAGTCTAGATTTGCAGAGGAGTTTTGTCAGAAAGATTTAAAATTCCTTCTGAAAATTCCTTCTGAAATTAGATGATTTTTTTTCTTGCTTTGGTGGAGGGTCAAAAACATAAATTCTGTGAAGCTTAAGGACCAATATTGTACTGCCCAAATTCACTCTCAAATCCTCAAACTATCACCCCCAAAATTTGGCTCTGGTAATGCCATGTCACTGGCCATATTTTTGGATACAGGTAGTCCCTGGGTTAAGAACGCCCAGTTTACAGATGACCCACAGTTTAAGAACAGAGCCTATTGTAGCAAAGTTCAAGTTAAATACACTATGATTCAAGTTAATTATACAATACTACTTATACAGTATTATACAATAATACTGTTCCAGCTTACATACAAATTTGACTTAAGGACAGACCTTGGGAATGGAACTCATTCTTAATCTGGGGACTACCTGTACTTTTTTCCTTAAGTGCTGCCTTCAAGCATAAGAAATCTGCATATGCCTGATTTAAATCATTCAAAATTATGCAAAATAGAAAGAACTACAAACAAATGGTATATCTTGGATATCTGAGATGATATACTAATCTGCAATTCAAATGTCATGATTTATGATGGTAAGAGCTATCAACACTCAATCATAAACAGGAAGCCTGCAAAAATAATTCACAATTATCCTTAATATTCACAATTATTTTTAATTTTTTTAGTTAAAACCATCCAAAGAAAATCCAAAAGCACTCTTACCAGTTATCTTTAATTTCTGTTTACGATGCCCAGAATCAGAGCTATGTATTTGAGTACTCAAATGCACACAAGATCGATTTGCTGAATTGTATCTTGTTGTAATGGCAGACCTTGGAGGAGAAAGATCTTGGGAAAAGTCAACATTTTCTTCACTCCCTGAATGTTCTGGAAAGTTTAGTTAAGTGTTATTATCCAGAACTTAATTATTAGAGAAAATGAATACACACAAACTCTATTATTATTTATTTAAATAATACATAACCCACATGCTGTCAGAAACAATTCCAAAGTAGGCAGGCTATCCTAGCTTTTCATGGTTATATCTCTAATGAGCAGGTGGAGACAATTACTGTGAATAACTGTGGTAAAAGCTTTACATCTGTTCACATTTTTGTTCAACATTCAATATTATTATACCCATCCATAATAACAATAATAATCCCCTTCAGTTAGGACAGGCATGGACATGTATCATAACTATGTCTCCTGATTTTCCCAGAGGCCTCCCACTCCAACCCTTTTGGGAGGTAGAGTGGGAATTATGCTTTCAAAATCTGGCCATTTTGCTTAACAAGCTGAGGAAACATATGGAGGCTGTGAAATCCCCACTCTTGCATTAAGAGACAAACTCCTCTCGTAGAAGAAAAATTTGACTACCAGGTAAATCAGGAAACATCTTCAGATTCTTTTCTATAATTAATTGTCTCATGCCTCTGAGACTCACGGAAGGTTTTTTGATGGAAAGACAACTGCATGTACTTATATCTATTTTACTGACTTTAACATGTTATATTTTAGATATATTCTCTTTCAAATGATACAAATTGCTTGAGAAAATTAAAAGACACCCCCCCCAGCAGCAGTTTCCCAAATTAAAATATTACCTGATTTTATTTTCTTTTTCTTTTTTTTCTTTTTCTTTGATTTTGATCTTCCAATGTCTCTGGGTTTCTTTTCTTTGTTCTTCTCCTTTTCTTTAGCAGCTTTAGAAAAAATAGATACATCATTATTTCTTATCATTTATAGCTTATTAGCATTAAGTTTTTACTCAGGTATGCTGAGATATGATGATAGTGAACTCAGATCAGTAGGCTGTTCCAATTTAACATTTATTCACTATTCCAGCTCTATTTCCCATCTCTCTCTCTGTCTCTCCCTCTTTCTCTTAAACTGACTTTCTATATTCAGCTCTCTAAATTTATGCTCATTACATAATTTACAACTGCATCTATACAAAACCAATAAACATCAAATAATTTCAAAAATAAAGAGTGATCTTCCTCATTTCATATATGAAGTGTTAGTATTTTGTCATAATAATAAACTTAATAATATGTTAATTATTTAAAACTGAGAGTTTTGGGTTACTTATGTACTGAACTGGAGAAAAGCAGGAAGGACTTTAAAAACACTGATCTTTAAAATAACCCAAGTGATTTGATTCAAAGTAATTAAATGCATTTTTTAAAAAAAGCAGGGGAAAAAACTCCACTTACATAAGCAACCAGATGTGGTCCGCCTTCTGTTACAACCTTCCTGACTAGCCTTTTCAGAAGCCAAGGAACCTCTTGTTTGAATATTTCTTGTTGCAGGATTTTGTTGTGGTTCTGGTGATTTCTCAATCCCATGGAAATACTTCATATGATAATGCAGCAGTTTGGCTTTTCGAAAGGATTTGGAACAGTCTAAGAACTTGCATCTAAACTTAGGTTCATGTTCAATTGCAGCTTTTGAAGCAGCAAAATCATCAATTCTCTTAGAAGCACTGCTTACTACAAAAACACAACATGTATTAATGATTTTTAAATCCTGCATTTAATTATAAGATGCAACAGACATTAAAAGCATGCAGGGTAAGAGACTGGTGTTACATCGCCCTATCCCCAGCAAAATTCAGAGTGTGCTTCCTCCCTAGTATCTGTCAAAGACAAAAAAAACACGAACCTGTAACAGATGTCTCTGAAATCTCATGCAAATGAGGTGAAGAGAAAGACTCTGCTATGTTCTCTTCCTTTAATCCGTTATCATTTATTGAAGCCTGAGATACTTCTGAAGATGGAGAAGACTCTTCAGTAATTTTTTGGTCAGATTTAGCACAACCCTCTAACAGATCTAAAAGATAGAAACAGGAGAATAAGCCTAAGCTATAGTGGATTCCACACTGTGTTAGAGAAGGAATTTTTGAGCAACTATAAAATAAACATCTTCATTGTATCCAAGCAAGCATGAAGAGAATCTCTCTCCTCCAAGAACTGTCACTTCAAACGGTTTTCCTCTAAACCACAGCAGGGGAAGGTTACATTTTCCCTCCCTGTTGCCCTAAATCTATCAGGTATCAACCCTTTTCAGTACTATAATCTGCATTAAAAAAAACTATTTTAAATGCAGATACATTTAAGATCACATGTATTTTGTCACTGAGCTTCTGCTTACTTTACACAGTACAATTTTGAGGCAGCCCAGTTTATTTCACCTGTAAAAGCTGTTCAAAACTCTGTAAATGTTTTAAGTTTTTTAAACAGCTTTACAAATGAAATAAACTAAAGTAGTTCTATCAGTAATATAAATTGCTAAACAATAATTTGTGAAATATAATTGTGAGTGAATAATAATCACGACAATGATCCCACAAGTGAGGCTTGAGCCCATTACAAGAAACTAATTTGAGTAAACATCTCAGACAGGCCCCTCCCTATTTCAAATGAAGACAAAGTGAGGGAGGGGAGAAGCACATACAGACTTAAAAGATTCTGTTACTATAGCTGTTCCAGTAAAAGTAGTTTTCAGACCTATATGGCACTGGTGTCTTAGTTTGGTCTATCTCATAGGCCTGACATTTGTATTACTGCAATGTGCTCTACATGGTGCTATCTTTGAAGAACATCTGGAAACTGCAGTTGATCCAGAATGTTATGTTTCATTCCCAATAGGCTTCCAGATGCAATTCAAAGTGCTGGTTGTCTCCTACAAAGCCTTTCATGGAATGGGGCTGGGATATCTGAGGGACCGACTCTCTCCAACTGTCACTACCTGCCCCATTAGGTCCAGCTGGAGCCTGCTCCAGATCCCATCTATTAAATAATGTTATCTAGCAGGACCCAGGAAGTGTGGCTTTTCTGTTACTGCTCCTCCCCTTTGGAACACCATCCCACCAAAGGTTAGACTAGCCATAATCCTGCTGTTCTTTCAGAAAGCCCTAAAGACTGGGCTGTTCTCCCAGGCATAGGAGTCAGGAGGTTAGTTGAGGTAGCAAGGTATTATTAATTTATTATGGATGGGTTTTCCTTGTGATTCTTTTTTGCTTTCATGTTTATGTTATGTTTATGTTTATATTTTTTGTTATTACACTGATGTTTTTAACTGTTTGCCACCCAGAGTCACCTTGATGAGGTAAATAAATAAATTTAGAAAGCTTCAAGAAGTTATTTGAATCTGTGTCTCCCCACCCAAATCCAATACCTTAACCATTATTCCATTTAGTAGCTGCAAGTGAAAAAGCTCCTTCGAAGACTGATATTAATGCTGTCCTAAGCTTCATTTTTTAAAAGTGTTTTTCTTAACACTAACTGCTTTTGGCAACTATCTTGGATCCTTTCCTTCCACTCCCATTTCCTAAAAACTAATGTAGAATTACTTTTAGGTTAATGGACACAAATTCTAGGTGATAGCTGGGACCTATGAGAACTATGAGCTCTCTTAACATCTTCGCATTAAAAAGATAAAAAATGGTTTTGGGCAAACTGCCATGTGGTTCCTCAACTCTAGAACTAGGCCTCGATCCCAAAAGCTACTGACAACACATATAAAATGAGATTTTTACCTTCACTAATTTCTTTTGGAGTAGAGTCTGTTTCTTCAAAAGGCCCACTTTCATCCAGAAGTGGCGTGGCAATGCTATTATCTAAAGTGTCATGGCTACTGCTGGTAGAATGCCGTGACAGTCTCTTTATGGAATCTTTTTCACTGCCTGGAGCACTTTTCAACTTCTCTTGTGCTAAAAAGAGTTTTGGTAAACATTTAACAAGCAGGTTTAAATGTAAAATATATCACATTCTTATTCACATTTGATACACTGTGCTACCTAAATCCTACTCTATTTAAGAAAAGGAACATTGGTACACTACTATCTTAATTATTACTTATATTGGTATACATATATAGAATAAATAAAAATCAGTTAACTTTCCTGTACTTATCTGGCTAAAGTCCCAAAGAATGTACACTCACCTAACATTGTTAAAAAAATGTACTGTACATTGCCTGTTTGAACATTAATATAAAAAACCCTCTAATTTACCCTAAGTAATTTCTCAATCACATCTTTTTTTTAAAAAAAACCATGCATTAGAGATAACGATATACAAAAATTCTTACAGTAGAAAATAGCATTTGCAAAATATATAGTTCTAAACTCAAATTCATATGAAAGTGCAGGAGGTTTCATGGAGGAATGGTAAAAATAAATTTGCGCTTGAAAAAAATGCAAACATTACTAAAAAACAAAAAACAAAAATGGGCACATCGATCTTTTAAAATAACACTTCAATGGATTACTGCTTATTGTTATGACCAAACTTTATACCTTTTATATATACAGTAGAGTCTCACTTATCCGACATAAACGGGCTGGCAGAACATCAGATAAGTGAAAATGTCAGATAACACACAGTAACGATTGAGTGCAGTAAAAAACAAAAAACAAAAAAAACCCGATCCGCTGCGCCTGTTGCAATCGATTTTTGCGTTGTGGCGCCGCACTGTCAGGAGCAAGAAAAAAGAGTACACACATGCTCGCAAACAAGCGGCATACTTTTCTCATCACCGATTTATGCGTATTGTGTTTTTTTAGGGGCGTCAAGATGGAATGTCAGATAAGCGAAGGTCAGTTAAACGAGACTCTACTGTAATACATTTGCTTTCTTTTATTTTGTTTGGCTTTTTTCCAGAGTTTATTATAGTAAATGCTTGAATTCTAGGATAACTTAGTTTAAAGTTCAGAGAACTTCCCCTTGTAATTGTCCCAAAAATTCTACAGAGGAAGAAGTAGTTCCAAATTTCATGCCTATTTGCCAAATTTGGGGTGAATCTCCCCTCAACAGACATTTGAAGTTTTTCTACTAAAAATATTTGAGTTTCCATGCAATACATATTAACATAAACTACCTTTATCTTTAAACAGTGTGTGAATGTGGGGGGGCGGCAATGCATTGTTTTTCCTTGATTTAATGCTAAATTCTAACCACATCAGAAAACTATTTTTTAAAAAAGAAGTCAAGATTCATTATTTAAAAAAGGCATTTTGAAGACCTCATTGACATCATGATCTTCTTTTGTTTGGCCAATATGTCTTTTATTTTATAATCTAATAGATTTTACAATATTTAATTTTATTAAATATTTTAAAATATAATCAAGGAAAAAACAAACATAGGAAAAGCAAAAAGTAAATATGGGTATTTACAAGCATTAAAAAATTAAATAAAAATTTCAAAACATTAGTTTGGTTCTACAATGTTAATTTAATAATTGTTAATTTAAAACTTCAGATCATTATTAAAATCAAGATAATATGCAACAATTAACAACAATAAGCAATACAGCAGAAATTGTAAATCAAGATGGTTATAAAAACTTCTGCCTAGCCCAAAAAAAACAGAAACTTAAATGTGACAACTTTATGATAGAAGAAGCCCAAACTATGGATGTGGTGTAAACCCATATGTGTAATTATAATCCAGGAAGAATTTCCATGCTGAACTGAATTTTGTATTCAATTTGTTTTTCAAAGACATTATTTTTAACATATTCCCACAATTTCATTTGCCATTCGATACATTTATCACATTTGTGCATGACCTCTGGAAGGAGTGGGATGGGTGTATGCATCCATCCTTACTCTTCTTGACTTCTTGATGGCTTTTGATACCATTCATCATGGTGTTCTTCTAGATCAGCTCCAGAAGTGGGCGGCACTGTATTATGGTGGTTTTCCTCCTTTCTCCAGGGCTGGGTTAAGTCAATGTTGATAGGGGAGGAGATGTTCAGCTCATGGCCCCTGCTCTGCAGGGTCCCACAGAGTTCTCTCTTCTTTCCTGTTTAACACCTACATGAAGCTGCTGGGTAAGGTTACTCAACAACATGGGGTATCATCAGTATGCTGATGATTCCCAACTTTACATCTCTACCCTGGCTGCCCAACTGATGCTGTGGAGGTTCTGTCTTGGGTGTCTGGCGGCTGTGGGACTTTGAATGGAGAAGAACAGGCTTCAGCTCAACCCTAGCAAGACTGGGTAGCTATGGGTATTATGGCCCCCTAGTTCCAGGGATTTTCCATCTTCAGTTCTGGATGGGGTCATACTTCCCCAAATAGAACTGGTGCACAATCTGGGGGTCCTCCTCGACTCATGACTCCTGTTTGAGGAATAGGTGGCAGTCATGGCCAGGAGGGCCTTTGCACAGCTTCCTCTTGTGCAGCCAGCTGCACCCTTCCTGGACTGTGAGGTCCTGCTCACAGTCACTCATGCTCAAGTCACCTCCTAAATGGACTACTGCAATGGGGTCTATATGAGAGTGCCCCTGAAGAGGATTTGGAAGCTTCAGCAATTACAGAATATGGCAGCACAGATGCGCTCCTCAATCAGCACACATTATACCTCTACTCCACGAGCTGCATTAGTTGCCAGTCTGCTTTTGGGTGCAATTCAAGGTACTGGTTGTAACCTACAAAGCCCTTCATGGTATGGGGCTGGGTTATTTGAAGGATTACTTTTCCCTGATCATGTCTACCTGTCCCACTAGATCCAGTAGAAGAAGCATGTTCTATTCTGTCTACTTCTGGGTTCTGTCTATTAAGGAGTGTCATCTGGGAGGTCCGAGGAGGAGAGCCTTTTCTGTCACAGCACCCACCCTTTGGAACATCATGCCCTTGGAGATCAGATTGGCCCCAACCCTGTTGGCCTTCCATAAGCCCTTACAGAACTGGTTCTGTCACATGGCCTGGGATGTAGGAGGTGGGGTTGAGGCCATGCACTGGCTATGTTAATTATGGATGGATCTGTTTCTACCCCAGCTGCTCGTTTATGTGTGTTGTTTGGGGGGGGGGGCCTTGTCTTTCTGTTTTTAATGCAGGTAGTCCCCAGGTTAAGAACGCCTGGGTTACAGATGACCCATAGTTAAGAATGGAGCCTATTGTAGCAAAATCTGAGTTAAATATACAATGGTTCAAGTTCATTATGCAATATTACTCACACAGTATTATACAATGATACTGTTCCAGCTTACATACAAATTCGACTTAAGGACAGACTTTGGGAATGGAACTTGTTCTTAAACTGGGGACTACCTATATTTTTTAACATTGTTAGCTACCCAGAGGTATTAACTTGAGGTGGGCGACCATATAAATTGAATAAATAAATAAAAAGTTTGATGCAAAGTTATTTTCATTATATATTTTATCAGCATTTCCCCCTTTCTTTATTCCTACTAAGTATCTGCAGGTATTCACAATCAAGGAAAAAAGTAAAAGAATTATGAAGGAAATTATCTCCATATGAAAACTCTTGCCAGCTTATTATTGCAACATTCAATTCACTTTTGGGGAATGGGGCTGCTTGGAATCAATAACCAAGGCAAATTCAGTCTGTCTCCAAGAATCATGATATACATTTCAATCTTCTTAGCAATGAGTCAGTTTTAGGAGCAGTTTTAAAGCTGAAGACTGGTGTTCATCTAAAGCAGGAAACACAAGTCTGTGTTGTAAAAAAAATCTCCAAGTATCACTTTACCTTTTGATCATAAAACCAGGAAAAATAGATATTCTTCACCACATTTAAGTATATATTCATACTTATTTAGTTATAAAAAAGGCACAATCTCCCTTGAGTCAAGCTTGACGTCTGGTGTCTACATAAACATCTCTATACAAGTTTCTCATAACAACATGAAAGTGATTTCCCACTGTCCTGCGGTAGGGTTTTTTGTATGTGATCTTCAATCTTATTATTTCCTGGCAGTCTTCCATCCACCCTGTAAAGCTCTTTCAAGATCAGCCAAGGTTGGATAATACTGGCACCTACTGTGACATTTAGGTATACACACTTACTTAAAAACACTGTCGCTTTATGTTCCTAAATCTGAAATCTAGTTATATTGAACATGTTTTTTCTAACTTATTTTCTATTCTAGTTAAATAAACAGAGCTTGACTCACACATATTTTTCTGGAGGCGGGGACGTTTTGAAGGCACCTCTCCTCCTTTAGGAATTTTTCGCCTTCTCAGTTCTAAAGTTATTGGCTGCAGTGTTTGAGAACCTTGTTCTAAATATATAAATAGAGGAAAAATATTTCAATACATATGAAAGAATTCATTCTTGGAGGAGAAACCATAATTTTATATAAGGCTTTCACAGGATTTAGGATTTGAATCCTGTCGTTTTATCTTCTTTGTTTTAATTTGAATTATCCATTATATTCTATAATTAAAATAAGTCAAAAGAAAATCCCCATGTCATGACTATCATTAGTTTCTTAAAAACTATGTAATAAACATGCACACTAGGCTTTTTAACAAGATTGCTGTTATATTGCTGATTCCAACAAACATTAAAATTGCTTGGTTTAAAACAAATGGCACAATCATAGATACAACTCCATTCTGTAACACCTTATACTTTTCTAACACAGAAAGACAGTTTCTATAACAACTGTGTGCAAATTTGGAGCACTGAGGATTACTTTCAGGCTGATAGGTGTACTGTGAGCTGCATTCCCAGAAATAGGTAGGTTCAAGGATAATAAAATTAGAAGCCTCAGAACCAAAACTAAATATTATTTCATTTCGATAAAAGCTAATTCATGTCAGTATGTTATTGTATAGAGAATATGATTATTTCCTATATGTTTAACAATTTTCTCTTTCTACCACATTAAAAAAATATAGTTCCTTGACAATTTTTGAAAGAGCACTAGAGCCAAAACTAACAATTTGGAGAGGCTGCATATGATCCTGGGACCTTACATTGTATACCTTTGTCCCAACACCTAGTCTCGACTAATAACTGACCTGCTGGAGGAACCACAGGTGGTCTTCCACGTCGTCGTTTAGTTTCTTTGATGTTTTCTGATGGGGCCTTCACATTATCATTTTCAGGTTTCTTTTCAATCTGGGTATCTATTGAGAATTCTCTATCATTTTCAGATATATTCTCCTTGTCTTCTTTCCCATCCTTAGATAGAGCTTTTTCAGAAACTTTAGTTTTCTCTGAAGGACCAATTAGTTTTCCTTCTTTATCAGATTTAGATCTTCGTTCAATCTTTAATGGCTTTTCATCCTTGTCTTTCTTACTATTTTCAGTTGTTTTCCTTTGCTCTTTAAATTTTTCCCATCTTTCAGGAGATGAAGGAATTTCATTACATCTCTCCTTAGGTCTTGAATTATTCACAACAGACTAAAAACAAAATAGAAGTTGGTGATTTATTTTTATTACAAATTAATTTATTTACAGAATGGGAGAGGGAGATCAGACATAGAATTAAAGCAAACAAGGTGCTAGAAAAAGAAAATCATTTAATGGCAGAATACCAATGATCATTACTAAAAACTGATAAATTCTACAAAATAAATATCCTTCCTGACAGAAGGAACAGAAGATAATCAAGTTTTTTTTAAAGCAAATCTCTTCTTTTAAAAATGATACAAGTCACACACTAGAAATATATGAACTAAAATTAATATTGATAGAAAATTTGGATTCTGTGGCTATGTTTGCACATCATGCTAAACCATGATTTTAGTGCAATATGCATATATGGGAATAGTTAAAATTCATCTTAGGTTCATGTCCTAGGTAGTTCTGGAAGCTTTTGTTTCCCTTTATCAATAGTTTACCATGTCGACAAGAGCAACAAAATATATTAACCAAACTGGGTGAATTTAGACATGGTCCTCAACCATATCGTTTCATTTGTTCTAACTTAGCACAGTAATAAATGTAATCACTGCAGCTTATAAACAATAGTTTATGGTTAGTGATGTCTGACTAATACAGTGTAACAAACTATGATTCAAACAACCACAGCTTCATACCTTATTGAAGACAGAGTTACTTCAAGCTGGGATTTTTTTTATTTAAAGAAATTTTAATAACAGTCTTACTGCTAAAATGTATAAACTTTGGTTAAAGATGAATTTGGAGGATGAATATTAAAGATTCATATGGTTTAATATTAAAGATAATTATTAAAGATTGTATGGTTAAATGGGCAAAAAACCTTGGATATAATATAATGTTAGACCAGTGGGAAAAGAAGGGTTAAAGTTTACTCTTAATTATATGTTAAAAGAAAATTTTTATAAAATGATGTACCGTTGGTATTTGACACCAGATATATTGTCAGAGATGTATAAAGATATCTCAAATGTCTTTTGGAAATGTAATCAATATGAAGGTACATTTTAGCACTTATGGTGGACTTGCGAAAAGGCTAAGAAATATTGGAATATATGTTCTTTGATTCAAAAGATTTTGAAAATAGATTTGCAGTTGAAACCAGAGACTTTTCTTTTAGGTATGATGGAGAAACAACTGGAAAGACAACACGGAAATTTATTTCTTTATATGATAACTGTGGTGAGACTTCTATATGTACAAAAATGGAAAGATATACAAATACCTACAGATGAAGAAAGGACATTGAAATTAATGTAATTGACTGAGCTGGCAGAAGTTACTGCTTTGCTCAAAGACAGGGCACTGTCCAACTTTGTCTCTAATTGGAAACCACTCCTAGACGTTTTGCTTGATACTCAAAAAAATCCAATACTCTGGAATTTGCTGACTGATGTTACACTTACAAAAATACCTTGCACAAATTATATGTATTACTCAGATTAATTTTTAGGAAACCTTCCAAATATTAGATTAAAAACTATGTTTTACTATGTAATTTTTTAGAATTTAGAGTAAGAGACGAATTTATTCTTCATCCATACCTGTGTCAAAGAAAGTTGGAAGCTATTCTTTTTTTTTTCTTGTGTTCCCCCCCCTTTTTTTCTCCCCCTTTTTCTTGATTTTTCTATATTTTAACTTTTGTGGAAAACTTAATAAAATTTACAAAAAGAAAAAGAAAAGAAAGACATTTATTTTTTCCCATGTATGGACAACATGCTAAACTCTGATTAAATAGAAGCAAAAGAACTCTTCTCTACCATGCAAGTAGAGGATTAATGTGTAAATCTAGACTTGCTAGATATTAATGGAGGCAAATATATTGCTAGATATTCATGTTACATTCACAATGGTTTTGTGTGATATGCAAATATGATCTACAGCTTAAACTGCAAATAAACTTTGTAGCATCTTCTGCACATAACATCAATTTGACATGAATAACATTTCAAAATATGTTTCCTACCTGATCTTTGGAAAAAGCTTTGACATGTATATTTTTGACTGTCTGAATCACACCATCATAAAATTTCACAGTGTAAGTACCTGAAATTTAAAAGAAAAAAAATAGTGTGACAGCCTGCATTCAGCCATGGCTTCCTGCTGGCTGTTCACATGTACATGCAGAAACCCAAACAAATGATTTGAGCTGGTGTGCATATTAAGGAGAAGCTGGGAGTAGAACGTATTTTACTTTCTCTTAGGAAATCTTCCCATAGGTGAGAGAGGAAGAGGCCATAGATGCTGGGCTGGCATTAGAGGTAGCCTCTTTAAAAACATGAAAAGAACTCTAGAGAGAATTGTGAGAATGGAGGTAATGGCTGGGAACTAAGATGGGCCTAAGCAGCTGTTGCTGTTGAAGATCTATGGTGTTAATAAAGAATAAGGTGGGGTGGCAAACCTGAGTTGGATTGGGCTGAAGGCTTGTTAAGTGTGGCCTCAAGTCCACAAAGCAGAAGAGTGCAACCCTGGGGAAGACTGCCAAAGACAAAGAGGAGGAAGCACCTCAGGACCTGTCTACCAAATGCAGATGTCTCTGATGAGGGTCAAAGATAGTGGAAAATCAATAGTTTTATCAGAAAAAAAGAAAACACATGTTACATAATGTTCAGGAATACAAAGAAAAAAGTTCAGTCACTCTGCAGTTTAGAATCTGTGCCTCCTTGAAACAGAGAGAAAGAGGAGAGTCTGGCACCTCCAGTTGTAAATATTATGCCAGTTCTGCTAGGGAATGTGGCTAGCAAATTGAAACCAAATACAGAACAAATGCTTGCTTTGCTGTGGTTATTTAATAAAGATGAAAAATTCTGAAATTGAGTTTTGCACTGAGTTTCTTTCAAATATGCAATTGTTCTAATGCAGGAAAAACTCTCAATCTCTACTATATTTTAAAATCCTTTCCTGTTATGGTTTGGATCCTATCTCCCATGCACTTTATAGTTTTCTCAAGTAATGCTTGTAATAAAGCACAATGATAACAATGAAGCCATATGTTATGATGTCATCATGGAAATGTCATTATTATTACATCTTTGTGCCAAATGTCTGACACAAGCATGTAAACTTTTGTATTTGCATAATGATGTCATCACACACATCTCTCCATCTGCCCTTCTTTTCACCACCCCCCACTGATGCCTATAATTCTCTGCTCTAGTACCCAGAATTCAGGAAAGGCAACTTCTGAAGAGCTGAAGGTGATTTCTAAAATGACCCATATCTGAATCATAAGTTTTCTCAGACCCTATGCCAGTAACCTAAGAAGCTAATTGTAATGGAAGGTTTGAGCCAGGAAGATAATAGAATGGAGGATCAAGGTTATCAGGAGGGAGGGGGAACATTCCAGAGCAAGCACTTTCTCAGTCCCCAGCAAGAGCGTGGGAAGAGTTTCAACTTTCTGGGTTGAAAAATTTAATAAGTAAAAATAAATAAACAAATAATAATAAAGAGGAAGAGGATGAGGCTAGCCCCTCCCTAGAGTCTCATGGGATATACCCACTAGTTGCTTTAGCATAGGTTGAGTCTGGCAAGATTGATGTCAGGTTTAGCCCAAGAACAACAATGAGGCAATCCAGTTCAGTCCAGTCCCTTTATTAGCTTGCACCTAATAGATAGAATCTCGCCAGACTAAACCTATGCTAAAGCAACTAGTAGATATACCCCGTGAGACTCTAGGGAGGGGCTAGCCTCATCCTCTTCCTACGATCTTGCTGAGGACTGAGAAAGCCCTGGCTCTGGAATGTTCCCCCTCCCTCCTGATAACCTTGATCCTCCATTCCATTATCTTCCTCGCTCAAGCCTTCCATTACACTAATCTCCCTAAAATCATCAAGATATATCTCAAAGAAGCAGTACTAATATAAATACAATTCTTCATGTTCATAAAAATCAGATACAGCATGGAACAGAATGATATTTTCTGTGGGACCCCTAAATGCTGCAATGGAGGATACTTCCATATATTATAAAGTTAAATATTGTGCCTTACCATCCTTGTTAACAGAAGTAACTTTCGCTGGATAAAAACGACAATCAGACCAGCAAGCCAACACCTGATCATTTATGTGAAATTCCTAGAAGAACAGAAAGCATTTATCATTCTAAGTTGTATAAAATAAATACAGGTAGTTCTTGCCTAACTACCACAATTAGGACCAGAATCTCACTTGCTGAGTAAAGTGATTGTTAAGTGAGACGCCCACATGACTGCTTCACTCAATAACAGCAATTCGGGCACTCCTGGTTGCGGCTGTTAAGTGATCTCCTGGGTCATTAGGTGGATGGAGCAAAAGAGCTGTCTGCTGAAGGATTTCAGCTCCGCGTGGAACTGAAATCCTTCTGGCAGGCAGCTCTTTGAGAGTGAAAGGGCTGCCTGCCAGGCAGTTTCAGCTCCACATGGAGTTGAAATCCTCCTGGCAGGCAGCCCTTATGCTCTCAAATGTTCCTAAAGTCCGCCAAAGGGTTTGCCCTCCCCTCAATGGACAGAGGGGAAATCCTTCATGGGGTTGGAGGAACAGAGCTCAAATCTTCAGGATCCACCATTCAGAGGATTCCCTCTGTCCCCTCCGCTTGCAACCTTCTCTGCATTGACTCTCTGGGGAAGCTGGCAGAGAAGATTGCAAATGGCAATCACATGATCCTGGGGCACTTGGCAACCAGTCATAAATGTGAGCCGGTTGCCAAGCACCCAAAATGCAGCCACGTGACCGGGGGGGAGGCGGCAGTGGGATATTTTACAGTGGCTGGAAGTGCTTTATGGGCTGTTGTTAAATGAATGGTTGTTAAGCAAGAACTACCTGTATGCTACTGCACTGTAATTTTAACAAAATAGTCTACTGTTACAGACTAATATTCTCAACAGCAAATGTGTCATTAATTACTTTCTATTCCATTATAAACATTCTATTCAGCTTATTATTAAGAAAATTATCACCGTAAGTAGCATCTATAACAAAGACTGTGCTCAATATAATTAAAGTGATCAAAATTAACGAACTGAAATGAAATGGCACAAATATTTGAGAACTGAATATTGCTACCCTCTATCCAGTTAACCAGATGTTAGCTAAATGAAATTATCTAGTAACTATAGTTTTGTTAAATTTTTTTTTAAAAAAAACGACTTTCAGCAGCAAAATGTTCTGCTATGAAGGAAGCCCTAACTGAAAGTCAATACATTTTATTCATCAGCTTTTCATTACAAGCTAGCCTTACTAATTGAAAGTCAATCGTTCTTTATTATACAATCTATATTTATAATTAAGCAGTAAAATCTGTGTTTAAGGTCAAAAGTTCTTCATTTTTTTCTTAGTTTATTTTCCTTTATGCTTTTATCTTGTTTGCTCAATAAAAAGCGAAACAGGCAATTATGTTAACTTCCTATAATTTCTAAATTATATAATTTCCCTGGAACTGTAATTCTGTTACTAGACCAATGTTTTTACTTACAGAAGATCCTTCTTCCTCATGCAATCCTTCCTTCCTTAACTGTATTTTTTCTAAAGGACGTAAATAAGGACTGTCCCAGCAAAACCATTCATCATAGCGGTGATTCCAGCGTTTAAAATGGATAAGCACCTTTCCTTCTTCATAATCAATTTCTTCAATGTGAGCTGGATACCTATATAAACAAAGTTAATGTAAAGTATTTTTTTGCCAAGTATATTTGAATAAAAATGAAAATATGCATTAAGTAGTGTTTCCTTACACTATTAACTGTAAGAGGTTTATCAATCTATGAAAATGTGAATTTTTTTCATCCTATTCATGACAATTTCTTCACATTATTCTGAAGAAATAAGGAACTGTTTTTCTTTTTCCAGTTCAAATCCTAGCAGACATGACAAAAACATATAATGTACAAATACAAAAACTGAGGCAACAATGATTGTTATTCATGCTTTTGCTGAACAGGCCTTAAATGTTTTATAATAGTTAACCTTTTCACAAATATCCTGGTGATGACATCAGCCCAGTTAGTGGCTTGGCAGGAAGAAGCATATACCATCAAGAACTGTGTGGACAACTTTTGGATGCCCAAGTGATAACTTAGTATGGAGTTGTTAAAAGTAACAAAATGGGTGGGACCATATATGTAGCTGGTGGGGTGAGTTTTAAGAGCTTCACTGTCTTTCATCTGTGATATATCTATTTTAGAATGTATACTATATTTTTTCATTTGTTTCTCACCTCAAATGGCAGGAAACTATGCTGTTAAATATCAGTAACCATGATCAAAAGTTGTTCCAGAGGTTGCAAAAGGAGAATTCAACCTGGCATTGTAGATTATCTACTGCTGCCTCAGAAAATTTTGGTTTTTCAAAATGATTGCAACAGGTAATCAATCCTCTTTGCACAATGTAATTAACTGGTACTGATGCTAAATCTTAAGCATGTTCTGATTTTAAAATTAAAAACAGGATGAACTGAAAAGTAACTTTCCAATGTTAGTTTGGTACTGATATTAAATCATGACATGTAAATCTTAATCCCAAATTTATATTAATTAAGGAATCTGCTAATAATGCAAAAATATGTGAACATTAAAATACGGATGGCATTCCTCAGACATATCTATTAAAGAAAATAACCAATTTTTCTGATTTGTCCTGAGCTGTTCTGGAGCTGGATTCTCTCTATGTTAATCATCTATGTTTGAAGCTGAGAAAACTTTCAGTATTTTCTCTTGCTTTCAGTCAGAAGACACAATCACTTCTGTTTAGAAAGTGTTTTATCAATTCTTCTTAGAATGCATTACTCTTCAGCAAAAATTAGTACAATGGACAGCATCGAGAGAAAGATCGCCAACAGAATGGCAATTTACCTTCCTAAAGTGCATTATTCATGATATTATGTTACTAGATTAGCAAATATCAAAATGGGAGTCAAATCTATTGTCACTGCATTATACACTAGATGGCAATTGCAACCACATCTATATTAAAATTTAGGATCATTCCCTTTACATAATTATGCTTCTTCCTATTTTCCTGCCAGATTTTCTCCTTCTCCTTGCCGTTAGAATTTTAAACAACTTGTTATCATATTTCAATGACATCTCAAATCCTCCAATACCCATTAATATCAGTAATATAACAAAAACTAAACATCCTCTATTCACTATGAATTAGAAATGCCAATTTACTTATGCTTTTCCCTTTTCTTTTTTCAATTACTACAATACTGTTCATGCAATGTTTTCCTAAAAGCTGCACTGGGTAACAAGAATAATTAACATTTCCGTTTTCCACTATGAAGTTTCATGCAGTTTCACATCTACTGTATACTCCATTCAATTTAATCTTTGAAGGACTATATTCCTTGTGTACTTAAAAGAAAACATTAATTTAAAATGAATTGTTATATGCAGCTTTTTCCTAACACAGCAAAGGACAATTCTAAACTCAATCAATATAAGCAATATAATAACATAAATTAATGGATTGAATACTTTCATTTTAAAAGGTACTTTAGATTCAAATATTTGAAGCATCTGATTACTTGAAACTGAATTGCTTAGATATATTTTTACATCTCATTACTTATTACTGTTGTTAATCAATTTGGAGGGACTGAGATCCAAGTATTTCAAAACAATTTCTTTGAAATAATCTCTTGATTATAGAAACATAGGTTTTTCTTATATATTTCTGCTCAGCAAATTTAAAAGTTTGTCAAAAAGCTAGTACTTCTTTTCTTGCAAACTATTTTGCTTTTACTTGTAAGATATTCAATTTACATGCAAAACAGAAAAAGCCCAGGATTTGTGTAACTTGATACTTGTAACAGCCTACCCTTTTTAAAAGAAATCCAATCCTATCCAATACTTGCCATGTACCATTGGGTCTAGAAAGGCATGATGCTGAAAATGATCAGGTTATGTCAATTATAGTTTGCCTAACAAACTGACATTTTCCTTCTAATAATTCATATTTACTTGTACATGTTATGTATTGAATTGTTTATTCAAAAGGCTTCTGTTTATAAGGCCTACAAAGAGAAAATACATATACATATAATTAACTGTTCAATATGATACTTACAAATATTTAGACCATTAAAAGATTAAACAGCAAGCAGAACTCCCTTACAAGAGAGTTACCTCAACATCTTCAAAAGTGGGGAAATCCATGCGTACAATGGTGTCAAACGTGCTTACCCAGGGCTTCCATAATTACATCAGAGCTCCCTAATGTATTAGGAACTCTTGCTTTCAGCTGATGACAAATGAAATAAGTTTAAAGCTTTATTCCATTATTATCTCAAGTGACCAAATTATTTTTTTGGAATTTGGAGGAAAAAAATGTGTTTGGTTCTATTCATTTTGCCAGGAATTATATGTTAGAAAGGAGACATTAGGATGTTTTCAAATAGTTTCCTACAATCATTCTAAATTCTGCTCAGTGCTTTTAACCATTTCATAACTGCTTAGACTTAGGCAGACAGCAAACTATATGAATCTATGATTAAATCATATGCTTATGGATACATCTATAAGCAAAATAGGGTCTTATCAAAACATGTTTCCATAGTTCATTGACATATGAAGAAGACAGTAAGATACAGAGAGAAATCTATCAAATCAGAATGAAATATATAGCTAATTTTAATGAACCAAGACTGGCTTCTACTACCCTACAGCTCTCAAACACTTGATTCACACTTTTCTAGTGCACGGCTTTTCTCCAGATGACAAGCCAAATAGCAATCTTTATATAACACAAACAAAATTCTGTTCCTACTCTTGCAATAATATTATTTATTAAGCAGTAACTTTAAGGAACAATATTAAATCACATTTTAAAGACAATATGGAAAAAAACCTCTATTAATCTGCCTCCTTTTAAAGCCTCTTCCACTTAGGCCCACAATTTGGATTTATTTTAGTCATTTGATAAAGATATCTCATTTCTAAGTACATGTAATAAAATATAAGTAAATAATTAAGTGCAACCAGTACCAGAATTTAATTGCTCTCCAAGTCTTACACTACTGCTGGCTGAAATATTTTCCCCAGAAGTTCTATTCATGCAAACTAGCATTCATGCAATGATGGGAAAGCAGGGTCATAGTTGCATGCCAAACCCATTCTGTCACACATTCTACATATGTGATCTTACCACATCATTTAGAACTGTGGCTGTTCAGATTTCTATATCATGCAAGGAAAGAAATCCATAGAAATGTCTCCCCTCTGAAGATCTCTAATACATCCTTACTCTCTGGTCCTGCAGTTCTAATGGTGTGAGGGCTAGGACATTTGAATTCCCTTAGATAATTCCCTCACCTTAAATAGTAACTGGGAAAGAGATTTGAAATAACAATTCAAAATTGTGAATTTGAATGCCACACTAATAAGTAGTCACACCAACTGTGCTCAAAACAACTATTCTGAACAGACGTATGTAAAATTGCACTGTATTAAAGAACAGCACACATTAAATTACTATATGGTTAAAAAAAAACCTATACAGTATGAACACTTTAGATCACAACAAATCTGATAGCAGGGAGTCAAACCGAACCCAAACTTTAAATAAATAAATGAACTGAGCACCTGATTGAAATAGTATTTCATAGTTCTGTTGTATCTGTGACAGAAGCTATGCTTTTATTTGTATTTGTCAAACACGGTCTTTTAAGTTTTCTAAAAATATCTGAAACAAATTTTTTTGTTATAATTTTTTTGTAAATCAAGTGGAATCTAATTTGGCATTTTTGCATTATTTCTTTAAAAATATGTATTATGCTTTACAAACACCACTTTTACTGTTCAAAAATTAGTATTTTTTAAACCAATAACTCAATTAAAAACTGAATATGAAATAACTTAAAAAAGAGCAAGATAAAAATGGTTTCACATAACAATATAAAGAAACAATCCTAAGAGTTTGAAAAAACAAGGATATTCTTAATTAGGGCTGTACAGTGGTTCAGATTTAGAAGTGATGCTTTGGAACATGGAATACATGGAATACATGAATACAGCACCTGCTACTCATTAAAGCAGCCATACCTATTTCTAGGATTGTGTCACTATAGCAAGACCAAAGTGAATCAGAAGCACACACATTCCTACTTGTAATAGGTTTTAAATATGTAAATGTAAAGCTTTACTTGAGAATTATTTTATCTTATTTGCAAATAGTGTAGCTTCTAAAATTGTTTTTTTTCTAAAAAATGGATATAATAAAAATTATTAACATATTAAAGAATATTCAGAATGCTTCTTTATAGGTATAATAAATATTCAGGGAGAATAAGCTGTTTGGAGCTGTCAAGTTGACTAGTACTAGAGTACTATTCATTCATATTATTACTACTTTAGGCAACAAGCCATTTTTTAAAGAAAAGGGAACATTAACTGTAGCAAACTATAACAACAAAACCTTTCCAGTGTAGATTTTTTCCCCTTCCAGTTGTCTGAACCAGTGTGGGAACAGAATATGGGAAAGAAAGTGAAGAATCTTAGTATAGTACAGCACTTGGGCTGATGCAAAAATACCCAACCTGGCTCAAACTCATACATATTATTTTTAATGGATTCTGTAGAAAAAGAAATCTGTTGTTATTTACTCTCAATGCACTATGATTTAATTAAAAGCCTTGATAATATCATTTCTTTCTATCAGTTTCTGCATGTCTCCAAACTGCAGCGGAATTTTCAATCTTCAGGTTTACAGCATAACTGGAGCTGCAAGGAAGAGGAGAGCAAAAAGATGCTCCACTACCTAAGTCTACATATATAATACTGAATGCACGCTTCCATCTCAACTTGAACAACCAGAAAGAGGACTTAGGAAGCTTTCATTTCTACTTGTTATTAAACCATTATTTAGAAATAGCAAGTTGTGATTAAACTATAACTGGCTTCTTTAAAATGAATTAGAACTCAGATTAACTACAGCTATAGAAAATGGAATAAACTGGCTTATAAAAATGGAGGTGAACTACTCCTGAGCCACATGGAAAAAATAAAGAGAATAAAGCAGATGAGTCTATGGGAAAGTTAAGACTCATTTACAACTCCTTAAATGTGTACAACCTGTGACATGCAGCCCCTCAATCCTTGACTACACCATCTGAAATCTCTTCCAAAAATTGTCAACAACTATAATTTTTAATATAACGAAAAGGGTAACATTATTAAAAACATGGAGAGCAATAATACTGACTGCATTTAATTAATTTATATTTAATTTAAAATACATTTATTTTTAACTTTGGTTCAGTCCATTTTATGAAGTATGGTTTTCAGCATGCTATGCAAAAGTGTCACATTTTGGAGAAAAAAGCTGCTCACCCTTGCACTAAAATAGTATGGAGCAAAAGTGTGCAAGTTTTCAGCAGCTGGGGTCTATGCTCATTGGCTACAGACCACAGTTGGATGGATGATGGTATCATTAAAGAGTGATGTACAGAACTGTGAAAAGGTTTTAGGCAGGTGTGAAAAAATGCTGTAAAGTAAGAATGCTTTCAAAACATATATATTGTAATTGTTTATGTTTATCAATTTACAAAATGCAAAGTGAGTGAACAGAAGAAAAATCTAAATCAAATCAGTGTTTGGTGTGACTACCCTTTGGCTTCAAACCAGCATCAATTCTTACACTTGCACACTTTGTACACTTGCACAAAGTCAGGGATCTTGTACGATTAGAGTCAGGTGTATGATTAACCAATTATACCAAAGCAGGTGTGAATGATCATCAATTTCATATCTAGGTTGAAACACAGGCATTAACTGAAACAGAAACAGCTGTGTAGGAGGCTTAAAACTGGGTGAGGGACAGCCAAACTCTGCTACTAAGGTGAGGTTGTGGAAGATAGTTTCATGTCACAGGTCATACACCATGGCAAGACTCAGCACAGCAACAAGACACAAGGGAGTTAGACTGCATCAGCAAGGTCTCTCCCAGGCAAAAATTGCAAAGCAGACTGGGGTTTCAAGATGTGCTGTTCAAGTTCTTTTGAAGAAGCACAAAGAAACGGGCAACAGTGAGGACTGTAGATGCAGTGGTCAGCCAAGGAAACTTAATGCATCAGACAAAAGACACATCATGCTTACTTCCCTTTCACATTGCAAGATGTCCATCAGCGCCATCAGCACAGAACTGGTGGAAACCAGTGGGACCCAGGTACACCCATCTACTGTCCGGAAAAGTCTGGCCAGAAGTGGCCTTCATGGAAGAATTGTGCCCAAAAAGCCATACCTCCAACATGGAAACAAGGCTAAGTGACTCAACTAGGCATGAAAACATAGGGACTGGGGTGTAGGAAAATGGCAGCAGGTGCTCTGGACTGATGAGTCCAAATTTGAAATATTTGGCTATAGCAGGAGGCAGTTTGTTCACCAAAGGGCTGGAGAGCAGTACAAGAATGAGTGTCTGCAGGCAACAGTGAAGCATGGTGGAGGTTCCTTGCAAGTTTGGGGCTGCATTTCTGCAAATGGAGTTGGAGAATTGGTCAGGATCAATGGTGTCCTCAAGGCTGAGAAATACAGGCAGATACTTCTTCATCATGCCATATCATCAGGGAGGCGTGTGATTGGCCCCAAATTTATTCTGCAGCAGGACAACAACTCCAAATGTACAGCCAGTGTCATTAAGAACTATCTTCAGCAGAAAGAAGAACAAGGAGTCCTGGAAGTGATGGTTTGGCCCCCCACAGAGCCCTGTTCTCAACATCATCGAGTCTGTCTGGGATTACATGAAGAGACAGAAGGATTTGAGGCAGCCTACATCCACAGGAGATCTGTGGTTAGTTCTCCAAGATGTTTGGAACAAACTACCTGCCAAGTTCCTTCAAAAACTGTGTGCAAGTGTACCTAGAAGAATTGATGTTGTTTTGAAGACAAAGGGTGGTCACACCAAATATTGATTTGATTTGGGTTTCTCTTCTGTTTGCTCACTTTGCATTTTGTAAATTGATAAACATAAACAATTACAATATATATTTTTGAAAGCATTCTTACTTTACAGCATTTTTTCACACCTGGCTAAAACTTTTGCACAGTATTGTAGCTTACTATACCTACTTCTTACCTTCCACTGCAAACCAACACACAATTTCATAAGTTTTATCCTACAACGCCATCTTGGGGAGATTCTGAGAGCCAACCATCCCTGATTTAGTGTGATGTTCAATTACAGCATTCTAATTAGTAATCGTGATATGTATGTAGTGCTTAAACCAGTTTCTCTCTAGCTCAGATATCCTGAAAGCTGTGTTTTAACAAATCCCAAAGCCTCTAAAACTAGATGTGCCATGGAACAGAAGGGAAGCAGTGAATATTGAAGCCCACTGCTCATTTTCACTCCAAGGCATCATTACATCTGAACCAAGCCATATTTTTTTAAAAAAATAATTTTCTCTTTTTACAATTTGACATAAATACCAACATAAACTTAGCTATTTTTGTTCAGTACATTATATTAAAGCTTGGACAAATGTCACTATGATACTAATTATTAAATCAGCATAATAAACATTTTTCTATTAAGAATTAGAATACAGCCAAGCAAGTTCAGGTATGTCAAATTACTTCCTTAAATTCAGTTACTGGACTGAAGCCAAACAAGCTTGGTAATAGCTCACAACCATATCTGAACTGGAACACTTGTTGGTTTGACTCCCTGTTTGCAACATGTGACAGCATCACAAAAATGTATCCAAGTTTTATCATGAAATAAGAAATACCAGTTTTTTAATCTGTCTCGGGCTTCCAACTGGGCTCCCACTTCAAAGCTGATACCTCTTCTGTTTGGTGGATGTTTTCTCATTTTGTTATAAGCCGTTGCTTTTATTCCCCTGAAAAATGCAATTAAAAATCAATCACCAGAACCGGAGTCATCTTATTTTTGATAAACTGTCTGACTAGTTAAAATAATTCACACTCCATGTTTCAAGTAAAAAAAAAAAATTCTGTAGCATATATGTTGAAAGAAGCACATGTTAATATATGGTCTTCTCAAGGTAAAGACTATATTTGTAAAGTCTTTATCTCAAATCTTAATAAAACTGGACTATGACAGCCCGTGTCAAACAAACAGATGTATTATACAGACAGTGTCCTCTCAAGAGTTGCATCTCCTGAGTTGCATCTCCTATGTGTGTGAATCAAGTTAAATGCAGACTGTATAGAATTACATTATCCTGTGTAAGTAATTTTTTGGCTTCTACTTTTTATTACAGCATTACCTGTGAATGAGTTTCTTCAAATTCTATACCACTCATGTGAAGACAATTTACTATGCTGTTACTACAAAACAATCCTGTGTATCTTTTACTTGTTCCATGTATTATCTTTCTGCCTGCTTTATCTCTGTGCAGCTGCAAGGACTGAGCATAAATAATAGCACAGATAAAGAATATCTACCACATGGAATAGCTGTTATATGTAATAGGTAACTATTTCAAATGGCTTCCATTCAGCAGCTGCATATAATATTGTTATAATTTGCAATATAGACATGTGATAGAGAATTATAATTTATAAAGTACAGCATAACTTCTCAATACTCTGTGGCATTCTAGGTGAAAACTTAATAAGCTAAAGCCATTACTGAGCTTTAATATGCTTTGAAGTATACATTAAACATTGGTATGTGTTTGCATTTAAAATTAGACCGGCAATGAGTAAGATCTGCAGGACCAGATTGGGGACAGATTGTCTTCAAGAAAATCTATATAGTCAACACTGACTTGATGGCACATAATCAATAATCAATGTGCTTTTTCCACTGCATTTGTATTTTTTGCCACTAGTTTTACTGATACAATTCTATTTAAGTAATCCAATGGTCAACAAACTATCTGAGCAACAGATTTCAACTAGTGAATTTTGGCCAAAACTTCTAAATAATTAGGATATTCATAGTGTTAATTTGGGGCATGAAATGGCTTACTAAATGTAAGACTTCAAACACTGTAACACTCAGCGTGTTATGTTTTATTTACTACAATGGAACTCACTTGTTTAAAGGTTTGCATGCTTTTCTCAAGGAATATTTAATTATCCCTATAGTTTTGTCAGCTTTACAATTCTTAATTTTATGTACAGCTCAAGTTATAAAATAACTTTAAAATGCTGCTCTAAATATTATAAACTAAGCCCCTGACCAGAATTTGATAATTTCTAATATGAACTAATAAAACTACAAATTGAAACAGCTTCATATCAGTACAAATTCCTTGATGGAAATATTATACAACAAGCTTTACCTGCCATAAATCTTTTCTATATAGTGCAATACTACTGGTTTCAACATAACCACAAGTAAATTGGATAACGATTAAAACTTGCAGTTTTATAAAGAGCACAATACTTCTACTACTACTGCTATAGATCAGCACCTACAATGGCAGCCCCCATCCTTCTTCTCCAACTTGAAGTTGTAGGAGCAGGGATTTTCTCTAGGATTATGCTTCATGCCCTTCTGAGATTCCATGGAAAAGCCAGAGGCCTTGTTATCATGCTCATCAGATAGAACTTTTACCACATGCAACACAATTATCCCTGCTAGTGCAGACATTCTAACAAAAGCGGAGCAATGGAATTATTTCCTCTTTTAAACACACTGTAAATATTATTCTTCTTACTATTCTCCCCAGAAAACAAATTACCTAGGGTTTTAAAAGCTAAAATTCAGCCTGAAGTAATCCTTGCTCTGTCCTTGAGAAAGAAAATTGCCTTCTATTTCTAAACAACTGTACAATTAAAGCTTGACTTCCATAAACTTTTCTTTTTCCAAATGGTCTTGTTTCCATGACATGCTAAGCTATACCAAGGTTAAGTTTAGCATGCTGTTCAAACCCAATCCAGAGTGAAATTAGTGTTAAGTCTCTCTATCTTAACCATAAACTGGTACCATGGCTTGCAGTAAGCTCACTTACCTCAGCCATGGCTCTGAATGCCACTGTAGAAATAGCTGCCAGGGAGACAGTATCACCTCACCAGAGGAGTGTAACAGACCATAGGCCCATATAAGCATTCAAACTGAATGGATGAAAAAACATGAAAGAGCATCTGTGCAAACTGTTATAAATAAATAAACAAGCAAATACATGGGACAGTGTTTAATGTTGATAGTGTGTACAGAATATAGTATACTAAAGTATCTTAACTTTTTAACTTTCCTCCCTGATGCTGCTACAAAAGTATTTTTTCACAGTTGAGTGAGAAAACAAGTTAACAAGTACATTAAAAACTACATAACAGACTACATAAATGTTCAGATCATATATTCCTAATAACATGCATGCTATGAATAATTTAACCCTACACATTAGACCATCATTTAGCACACACAGTTCTCTACCAAACATAATATCTCATTACAACAAAAACTATTAAATACCACTGAGTATATGCCTTCAATCTTTCCTCTAAGAATCTCTACCCAATAAATTCTTAATAATATTGAAAATGTTATAATTTTCAAGAGCATCTTATTTTCTTTATTGTATCAGAGGCATGAAGCGTAAATTTCAGTCACTGAAGCAAGTACCGTATTTTTCCGTGAATAAGACGCCCCCATGTATAAGACGCTCCCCACTTTTCCAACCCCAAATTAAGAAATTAATATTTTAAAGATAAAGCAGAACACATTTTTATTTAGTAATTAGGTAACATTTACACGATACACTCAGTGGGAGGAGATCCAAACTGTCTCTCTGCAGCTCTATTTCCATGCTCTTTTGCATAACCGATTACATTCAGTTTGAATTTTGCATTCGCTTATTTTTTTTATTTTCTGACATCTTTATGGGCTTAGAATGCTCTGACATTACCGGTCCCTGTCGCATCTGCGCACTGCCTACACGCTCTCCACCTCCAACGGGATGTGTTCCAATTGGTTTGTTCAGTATCAGCTGATATCAGTTACATAAGGCTCATGATTGGAGGAAGCCTGTTTGCAGAGACAAAGTATGGGCAGTTTTGCAACCGCACAGTTCTCTCCTCGGCTTACTTCCTTGCATAAGACGACCTTCAATTTTTAGTGTAACGATTTTAGAAAAAAGTATTGTCTTATACACGGAAAAATATGGTAATCATTCTGGGAATTTTTAAAATCAAGATCAGCACTTACTGGTAAACACATCTTAATATCTCTCCTGACATTGATTTTGCCAAACAAATCAGCTGTTACATCTTCAGTAAAAGGATACATAGATACATACATATTTCCTAGACTTCATCCAACAGGGCAGGCAGTGGGCACTGAAAAGAGAGAGAGATTGCTCTTCAATAACCACTGCCTGCCCTGCTGGATGGAGTCTAGAAAAGAAATGAGCAAAAAAAAAAAAAAAAAAAAGCCAAAAGCCAAAAGCCAAAAGCCCAGTCCAGCAGTGTAGCACAGAGGCATTTTGGTGTGCTGCTGCTCAGAGGCTGCTTTTGGCTTTTTTTCCCCTTCGCATGAAACAAAAGCCCAACCCAGCCCTGCCCAGGAGCTTTCTGCAAAGGAGCGTTTTGGTGCACTGCACTCCAGGAGCTTTTTGGAGCAAGGAGATGGAAAAGGTCAGCTGAGTCGGCAAGGGTCTCAGAATGCAGGGTTGTGAGGGCAACTGCAGCTGGGCCTGGACTAGGGAAGCTGCACTTCCCAGGGTGTGGCAAGCAGCACCAGAGCTGCACAGTTCTCGGGCTGCTTGCAGCTCTGCAAGGCAGGATGCAAAGCACAGAATGGCCAGGAGGGCAGAGATGGGGGGGGGGAGACAGGAGGGTGGGGGGAGTTGGAAGCAGTCCTTTACCTCACTGAGGCTTGGAGCTGGGAGGGGCCAAGCCCAGAATGGCTTGGCTTGGCGTGGGTACTCTCTTAATGACCCATGATTCTTGGTTAACAACGGCAACCAGGACTGCCGGGATTGCAGTCGCTAAGTGATGCTGTCATGTAATGTCTCGTTTTACAACCACATTGCTTAGCAATGGAAATTCCAGTCCCAATTGTGGTCATAAGTTGAGGACAACTTGTAGCATATTCTTTGTGATCAATGCTTATCAGTTATTTTTATTGCTATATCAATCAGAAAAAAGCTATGTACAGTATTTTAATAATTTCTGAATATTCTAAAATACTGTGAATATAAATATGTATGTGGAGAATATATGAATGTGGAGATAACTGCCTTATGGTAAGGGAAGCTTATGTTTAGAATTCTACAGTTTTATAATGCAGACAAGCACTTGATAGAGTAGCCATGAAGACTTTGGAAAACACATTCAGTTGTGATATGTCTATACCTTAAAAGATCAGATGGTGCAGGCAATGGCTTTCCCTGTGACTCTCTATGAGAGAGTAAGTTGGGCTTTCAAGAAGGACAAGAGGCACTGATGCTTTTGAACGCTGGGTGTTGCAGAAGATTCCTGAGAATACAATGAATGGCCAAGAAAATGTACGAATAGATCACAGAACAAATCAATCCAGAGTTCTCACTTGAGGTACAAATGACCAGGCTCAAATTATCATATACTGGATAATTTGCGAAGACTTAGCTCTCAAGAGGTCTGTAATGCTGGGAAAGGTCGAAGGTGGAAAGAAAAAAGAGGATGACCAGCAACATGGTGGATGGACTCAATTATAGCACCAACAGGTGCAGCTAAAAGATCAAGTTGGGGACAGATCATCTGGAGAAAATCTATCTATATGGTCACTAAGAGCTGACACCAACTTGATGGCACATAATCAATTACTTATAGGCACAATTAAAATGAAAAGACGACTTTGTTTATGGTTCTAAAACACATGTTCTGCAGCTGAATTTGAATACAATATCTTTATATATTATTCTAAATGTATATTGCATTTTTTCACTGTTATATTGATAATCCTCAGAAAAAGCTTACTCAATTGCTATTTCAAAATTATTTTTATTAACATGGAGGGAAGGGTGTGAACTAGAGAAATTTTCTCAAAAGACTACTTTTCAGGCGAAAATAATATACAATTCTGCAGGTTTTGTACTGGCCAGATGTTTATATAATACTAGGTTTAGTGTGCTTTCGTGTTTCACTGTGGTAAGTGAATGACTGACTCCACTACAGGAACAAATATGGTTTACTTCTGGCAACAAACTGCATCAGTTACATATTAAGTTAGCTAAGAACTCATGAGTTGTTTTAAATTCAGCTTCACCTTATTATTCTTTTTTTTCCTCCAAAATCTCTTGTTAATCTACAGGGCAGCCAAAAAAGGCATTCTTCCTTAGGTTAAAATGTATTTTCTTTCCTTTTCTCC
The DNA here is from genome assembly GCF_059951505.1 of Python bivittatus. NCBI lineage: Eukaryota > Metazoa > Chordata > Lepidosauria > Squamata > Pythonidae > Python > Python bivittatus. Next base: position 73,560,498 of record NW_028277098.1, on the reverse strand, counting down.
CTAAATTTTCATTCATCCTGGCAACATTTTTCTGAAGGTTGTTTCTATTTTTTTCAAGCTTCCAAAGTATTGAAAAATGGATTTAAGATAGCAGATACTCATTTCTTAGTGATACAGAAGGTCAGAATTACCCTGATAGGTAATCCAATGATAACTGAATTTGTATGTCCCAAACATTATTTTAATTCTTAAAATTAATTAACTACCTTAACTGAAAGACATCAGTGTTTCAAATCAAGTACATATGAACCTCCATTGTGTTTTTGCTTACAGCATATGGTTTGCTAACTCCACTTTATTATTTATGTGAAAATTAAGAGAAAATTATTTGCCATACAAGCAGTCCTCTCTTAATGACCACTCACTCAGTGACCATTCGAATTTATGATGGTGCTGAAGGAGTGATTAGGGTTAGGGTCCTTGTGCCCCACAGTTATATGATCACAATCCAGGCACTCAGCAACTGGCTTGCAATTATGATGTTGCAGCATCCCACGGTCACATGATCAGCATTAACCAACTTCACTGCCAGCTTCCAATAAGCAAAGTCAATGAGGAAGCTGGCAGGTGGTCACAAATGGCGACCATGTGACATGGCGCTTAACAATGCCACAGGATTTGCTTAACAGTGGCAACCAGAAGTGCCAGAACTGGCATTGCTAAGTAGCATGGTCACATTGACATCACACTTTATGACCATATCCCTTAGTGAAGGAAGTTCTGGTCCTAATTACCATTGTTAAGTGAGGACTACCTGTATTATGAAACCAAGTAACAGGCAATGGAACTAGAAGTGTTTGAAACAGAATTTTTGGAAGAATAATTATTTTAAATTCAGGTCTTCTACTAGCAACAGTAGATTGGTTTAATCATGTGCAGAAGAAGATCATCAATGCATTTAGCTCATACCAATCCTTTACAGGAATTGTTCCTAAATCTCTAAACTGGCTTTACAGATACTTGAGGAATGGTATAAATCTTCCTTACTAAAAATCAACAAATCTATTCAATATTACACAAAAATATTATGCATACTGGGTTTCTTTAAAAATCTTCATTGACTCTGGGATCTGAATTTAATGAATCTCAGAAGAAATTTCTGTGATGTAAAAGTCCTTTTAAAAATATAAAGTCATCAAATATTGATCCTGAAAATCATTCACAAGTGCCACTAAAATTATATTACATAAATTTTAACTCTCAAGATTAGATTGGTGGGATTATAAAATACTTAATATCATTTCTGATGGAAATGCTAATTATCCATTCCTTTTAGTCAAAGATTTTGAAGAAATTGGTGAAATTACCCAATAAACTTTCATAGGACTCCTGTTACTGGCCATGTTGCTTAAGGCATTTAAATTGTTACAACATAAGAAATATATTCAAATCAAGATCTTATCTCAAGAAACTTGAAGACTGAAGTACATCTTTCTTTGGTCCACTTTAGTCCACTGTATATAAAAAATTGGGAAACTGCCTTTAGTTGAAACATTAAAATTTTTTTAAAACCCTTCAATTACAGATAAGTTTATTTAAATTTGATAACTATTCTTTATATTAACAATGTTGTCCTAACAGATTATTTCAGGTTGTTCAAATGTTCTTAATAAAAATATTGAGAATGGATGTTTAAAATCTTTGCATTTCTTCCCAATATTACATATATATTCATATATATGTTTATTTCCAATGTTTTCTTTCATCTTAGTTTTTAACTCAGTATTTTTAAAAATGTTTGTCTTGATGTCTTGTTTGTTTAATTGAAAAAAAATAGAAAATATATTTTCAGAAAGACATTATTTTGAATTTTGGGTTTCTGGCTAATTTCTCACATTCAGCATGGCCAAACTAGAAATGTGTATTTTAAACAATTAATTAATAGCTTCTCTTACATTCTATACTTTAGTTTAGATAAGGGTATGCCAAGCTAAATTCAAAAGTGGTTGAGGCTAGGACAAAAGCTAAACCATATTTAAATTACCATTTTTTTTTTATTTATATGGCTGTCCATCTCAAATTCATGACTCTGGATTTATAAATCATGTAACAATAAAAAACGACATACACATAATCAGCAGTCAAAATAAAAACAGAACAAAACAGTAACAAAAATCAGTTGTATTTAATAATTTTGCCCTTCTCTTGTATTAAGAACTGGGCAGGAAGTTTTCAGAGCCATACACAGCTTGTGCAGTTCTGGCCTGGACCAACAGGGGTCAGTCTGTAGCAATGGTAGTACAGGTGTCATGATTGCAGTAGACACATAGCACAGCGAGGGGCAGCACAAAGTTCTGTGCTACAATCTTTTTCTTGGGTAAGCAGCTTGAAATAAAACCACTCTTTGGTAAGAACTGTACATATAAGGTAGCATGTGCTACAGGGGAAGTATTATTATACTCTAGAATAAACTAGCAATACTTTTTCAAAATTTTGATTACCACTGAATTAGACAAAGTAATGAAGAAATATCATTATATAAATGTATTTATTATTTAATTAGTTTTCAGAAAAACCAAAGTCAAAACTTCCAAAGAATTTATTGTATTAATATCCATTGCCAACAAAAAAAAAGTTCCTTTGTTTTATGTTAAAGTCTTTCAGATTGCACTGTTGCCCTACCATTACTTCATGTTTGATGTATGAAAGATCTAGTTATAATGAAATACCATTAATAAAAATAGAAAAGTAAACAATTTCTAAATTGTTTACATCCAATTATTTTGATCTCCCAACATCTCTGGGTAACTTCCAGAAACTTGGAAGGTGAATTACTCTGATCCCACTAAGAATGATAAAGTGCAAAATGAGAAAACAAGTCTAGTTGATTTCTTTGGCAGATCAACTAAGCCCAATTCTGTGAAAAACAAACAAGCTATCAAGATTTCTAGGTAAAGAAACAGGAATATTTATTCCCCGTTGGTCTCCCATCAGGGTAGATTTCTTTTTAAAAAATCCTGGAATAGCATGCAGACATTCAGTAAATTCAAAAAAGCTTACAATGTCTATGGTCTATACAACCATTAAGAGGACTGACCTTCTCAAACAATATGAACCCTGAGGGTAAGCAATTAGCAAAAAGTAATGTTATATAACTGCAACACCCATTATGTCTGTCAAGTTAATAATATGCGCTCCCAAGTCCCAGCGATTCATCAGCGTTATTCATTATCCTAACAGTTAATTTCGGAGAAGCAATTTTAAAACATGTCACTACACAGCGATGCCAATTATTGCGACCACTAGAAGGCTATTTTTGAAAAACGTTATCTAGAGGCGGTCCCTGAAATCAGGAGACTGAATGAAAAGCAACCACGCGCGCCAAGGCTGTCATACGTAAGTATAACTTCATGCTATTTAGAAATCAACGCAACGTTGCGGCCCAATTGAAACCAAACATTGTGATTTAAAAGACTAATGCAGCACCTCCGGCGATCAAGGTCACAAGTATTGGCATCCCAGAAAAACAGCACTTTTTTACCTAGGAAGGAGCGCGCTTATGCCTTGGGACTCTGCCGCGGACGGGGGGCGGACAGCGTCCCTGGCCTCCGATTTAGGGAGGAAAGGCGGAAAGCGTGGTGCGGAGAAGAGGCGGCCGGCAACACCCACCACTTCCCAGCACAAGAGTCAGGAACTCGCGAGGCCTCCGCTCGCCAAGCCCACGCGGACGCTACGAGCCAGAGGGCCGGTACACCAGGCCCAGGGCCAGCCCCCTAAGAAAGGTTTCAGAGAACCCGGGAGCTCAGGAGCCATTCGCCTACACGGTGCGTCCTTGGCCTCCACACTGAGGAAAGAGCAGCCACCCAAGCCCCGGGAGTCTCCCACAGCCCCGGCCGGTCCCCGCCCCTCTCTGCCTTTGTGAGGCCGCGGCGAGAGCCCTCGGTGTCCACTGCCGGGCTTCCTTCCGCTGCCTTCTGTTGGGAGTTACCCAAGAAGCGCCATATTCTTACCAGGTGCTTCGTAAGGAAAAAGGCGTGAGCGAAGGAGCTGATTCTTCACGCGAGGTCCGGTCACGGAAACCAAACAACCGCCGCCGACGACACAGCAGTGCCACAAAATGGCCGCCACGGCTGCAGTGCCGCTAGTCCGATCACCGTGAGGGGAAGGAGGGAGGGTCTTCAGTGGGAGGGGCGAATCGGGGGCGTGGCTTCTCCTGTCGGGCAGGAGCTTGGGTCGCGCAGCTTCTAGGGTGGCGTCGCTCACAATTTCATTCGGAACCTTCTTGGTGGATAAAACGAGATTGCTGATTCCGCTCTGTAGCTGTCACTGGACCCCGAGGGTGTTGCAGATATTCAGAAACAGTAACGCTCGGCTGACTAGCCGTCTTTATTCACAAGCGCCACGCTGCCGCTGAATCCAATATACAAAGCGCTGTCTTAACGGACGGAACAGAGACCGTTTCTTCCGAAAATTATGCCGTATTTAAGCCTGCAAAGAAAGAAACCGGAAAAGAGGACATTGCTCTGTAATATGAAATCATGTGTTCGGAGTGCAGGTTTGGCTCTTGGCGTCTTTGGCTAAAACAGTCTCGGGTAACCAGGTTCGGAACGACTCCGCCCTGAGGCGTTATGTCAGTGGAGGAAATCCTGTGCTGCAAATGAACCTCACGCATGGAAGTTTCATAGGATCACATTTTCCCCTACTGTAAGGATTGTCAAAGATGACAGGATGGATTAAGCCTTACGTATACACTTTCTTTTCATGACATCCTATATCAATATATTTTCTTTCTTCATTGAAATCAAAAGCCCATTCACTGGGGTTCTGGAAGAAATTCGAAATACTGGAAAAATTCTTTGGATACTCTTTTGACTGTTCCATATAACACTAAACCACGAACTAATCAACATATTTATTGAAGATATTGCTACTATTCTTCACGTGTGAAGCCCCATGCAGTTGCCCTTCCCACTATAATTAACAGCTAATGACACTACTTTGTCAAAGCTACTTGTACATAAATGTTATTTTTATTCTCATTAGGTCCTCCACTCGTTATATAATGCCAGAGGCATTCATTCTGGCTCAGAAATCTGCAGCGGTTTAGAAACAGGGCATTAAATGGCAATTTTGAGACATGTGCTTCATTGAAATTTGCAGTACAAATTAAAACACTTTTTAAAGTATATGATTTTATATTTTTAGCCCACTTCCCAAAACAAGCTCAAAGCATTCACTAATCAAACCTGGTATCAAAATCTGAAGTTGGAGATCATGTGTTTTAAGTCCTTAACCAGTGCCTGGAGGCTGTAAGGATCCTGATGGGGCAAAACAAGCTCAGATTAAATTCTTCCAAGATGGAGCTGCTTGTCAGTAAACATCCGGGAAATCCCATAACCACAGTCCTGTATTTACTCATAATGGAGTCATATTCCCCTGAAAAAGATGGTTCATGACTTGGATTCTTGGCTCCTGCTGAAACAGACGGAAGGTGTAGCCAGGGGATTGTCCAGCTTTGACTTGTTACCACCCTACCTTGACCAGGATGTGTTGGCAACAGTTACTCAATCACCACCTGATTAGACCCTGTATGTGGGGGTGCCCTTCGAGATGGCCTGGAAACTCCAATTGGTACAGAAACCAGTGTCAGAATTACTGATAGGGCTACCCTATCAGTGTAGGATACTAGCAATTTTGGAGTTGCTGAATTGGCTCCAGTACTCTTCCAAGACCAGTTCAAAGTGCTAGTCATTACCCTTAAAGCCCTTCAGAATGCAGGACTGAGCTATATCAGACAATGCTTTGCCAAGAGAAAATCTGCTCAGACATTTAGAGAGTCTGTTGAGGGTCCCGCTCCTTGAAGATTTGTGAGGGACAGCCAAGCAACAGGTTTTCGCAGTAGTGGCTTCCACTATACTACCCTCAGAAGTATGGGTGACCCAAACAATTTAAACTGCTACTGTCCCAGTTAGCTTTTGGTCCATAGTTCTGTTTGTGTGACCATCATAGTGAGTTGAGTGTCATTATTATATTTATTTTAATTGTATTTTATTCTGAACTGTTGTACCCTGCCCAGAGTCTGGATCAGGGTAGCTTATAAATACTGTATTAAATGATGATGATGATGAAGATGATGATGATGTTCTGATCTGTATCATTTGGAATTACCTCCCTTCTAAATGCATGGACACATTTAAACCTTTCAGGGACCTCATGTGGCCTTGGGACCTCAGGTTGTGCATCTCTTGACTTAATTTGATGTGCTTAACATAAGTGTCTATGGTACATTATGTGGTTGAAGTTAGATATCACCATGACATCTCTTCCCACTCAAACCTCCTCGCACATGGTCTGTCAACTAAATTTGGAGTCTTACCTGATGGTATGTTATGCAAATCTATAGCAATACCATTGCTGATTTGCAGAAAACTGAATTTGAAACTCAAAAGTAAGGGGCAGTATTGAATAGCTAATTTGTGCTACAATTACAGTACATGACTTCCATTATACAGCCTAATAATGGAAACAGACTACTGTAGTCCCTGCAGTTTCCTCGGCAGGGTTTTGAGAAGTGGTTTGCCCTTACCTCCTTCCTAGGGCTGAGAGTGACTGGCCCAAGGTCACCCAGCTGGTTTCGTGCCTAAGGCAGGACTAGAACTCACAGTCTCCTGGTTTCTAGCCTGGTGCTTTAACCACTACACCAAACTGGCTCTCATATATACTTGTCAGATGTACTTGACAATTATGGTTTCTAATAAGCCATAGTTAAGCAAAACCATGTCATAGTGTGCTGTATCAATACTGCCATGTAGTCATTTAATATCTATGATTCCATGGCATATCACCGAATAATTAGCAATCTTTAAAGGGAGATGGAAAAAAAAACTTTTATTGTTATTGAAGGATATCACATCTATAAAAAGAATAGCTTCAAAAATGCCAAATATACATGCAATTCAGGACTAATGGGATTTTTCTTTCCTTTTTAAAAAGGATGGCACTATAAGATTTAGTAGTTATTTCAATCTGTCTCAAACACATTTGTCCCTTGGGTGGCATAGAACAAAAATTGCAGTATGAGAATCTTTATATCATTAATGCTTCTATTTAATAATTAGGTATGCTATGTGACAATATTAGCAATACTAAATAATATGTCAATACAGTAGAAGCCAAACTGAGTGAATTCCTGTGTTAGAGAATCTATTTAGGTAATGCAAATGTAGAATGTAAATAGTTTTGCATTGTAATTTTCATTATATGGTGTCCAATTTATAGCACTATTAATCAAAATTATATTAGAATTTTTAATTTTTCTTAATGGAATTTCTAGTATGCAGTAAACTGCTCTTGCATTGGGAAAATATAATTTCAGCAATTAAGGAACAAAAATAAAGGCTTTATTCAATCAGTCAATCAATTTATTTATTGTTTTGACCACCAGTCGTAACAAATAAGATAAAACCTGCACAAAAATGACCAAACATTAATAAAATAATTAAAATATACAAAAATCAGTAAAAACATTAAAACTGTGTTGTTACAGCAGATAAAATATTAGAAAACATTAGGAACTTTTGGTAAAATATTCTCTCTGTTTAGGAGCAGCCCATGCAAAGCTTGCTAATTTCCACAGCAGTATCTCCTTGTCTAAATTCATTAGATATTCAATTTTATATGAATCAGGACAAAATTATTTTCTTATCAAGAGGGGCTCCAGAAATTTTCCACATGCTGAAGCGGAAATAGGGCAGTACAATAAATAATGGGTAAAATCTCCTATAATTTCCTTGGAGCAGGGGCAGAAACATATATTATATTGGATAGTGAGAAATCAGCCCTCTCTAGTTGCTGATGCCATTTGTTGGAACTGTAGTCTAGTAAGTGCCTTTCAGAGGGATGGCACTGTAACACACCTCAGATAATGTTTGCATTTGATTTTGGTTTTTTTAAGTGTGTACCAAGGGGCAACTTTATTTTGTGATAATTTAAACAAATTTCTTTAGCACCCTGTTTTTAAATAATAGATTATTGTTTACATTATTTGAATTTAAAAAGAATTCTGGAGAAAAACCAAAGGTATGCATATGATTGGATAAAAATGTAAACCAGCTGGTGTGAGAAGGAGTGGAGAAATTAATTTGCTCCAAGTCAGGGATCAGGTAGCGAGAGGAATCTAGCCCAATAATTAAATGCCCTTACAATTATTCTAGCTTTAATTGGGTATGTACCAGTTTCTGCATAAAGAAAGGGGATAAGAGTACCATTCGGTACACCTAAAACAGTTCTGAGGAGCTTGCTTTGAAAGAATTCCATAACATGAGGGGTAGAAATTCCCCATAACTCTACTGCATATAAAAAGTAAGGAACTAACTTGGTTTTTAGAAGAGTTAGGATTGGAGAAATTTGTCAACCACCACTTGTACACCAGAACTTTATTATTCCTGCCAAATCTTTCTCAGTTTTTATTTTTTGGGCCTGACAGTGAGAGCGCCAACTGTCTGAAGCATTAAAAAGGATGCCCAAGTATCTCTAAGAGATCTTGTTCTATATTATATTCCCCAATTCCCCATTTGTGTCTTTTCCTTTTCTCCCCAAATATCATCACCTTAGATTTTTCTGCATTCTCAGTTAGACAATTTAAGGAGCAATAGCTATCCAAAGCTCTTAACTGTCTGCACAAGCCTATCTGAGAATGGGATATCGGCAATAAATCATCTGCATAAAGGAATACAGACGAGTTCCTATTTTCTGCCTTTACTGGAAAAAAAAAATTCTCCACTCAGGACTGGAACAATTTAATTAATACATAGATTAAATAGTAATGGTACAAGCACACATCCTTGTTTTATCCCTTTAAAAGTCTTGATATTATCTGTCAGGTGCCCTACCAGGGTGAACCTAACCTGAATTTGAGTACTTGTATATAAAGCCATGATCACAATGAATAACCTATCTAAATTCAACTGATCTAGCTTAATCCATAGTTTGTTTCTATCAATAGAATCAAAAGCTGCATGAAAATCCATAAAGGCAACATACAGTTTCCTGTGTGCGTGTTTTACATACTTAGTTATCAGATGACCCAGTACAAAACCATGATCAAATGTTGAATATCCTGCTCTAAACCCTGCCTGTTCTTCTGCTAGGACATTGTTATTGATGACCCAGTCCTCTAATTCATTAGCTAGATATTTTGCATAAATTTTAACTGTGATATTAATTAGACTAATCAGTCTATAGTTCTCTGGGTGACTACAATCACCTTTTTTGTGTATTGGGATCACTATGCTTGTATTCCAACCCTGGGGAAGTTGGCCAGAGGAATTAGAGAGCTGAGAGCTGCTGCTATAACATTTGTTGGGTTTTACCTCTACCCCTGTTTGTACACTGGTTGGAGGGGGGTTCCCTTTAGACTGAGAGGAGAGATTTGAGGATGGGGGATGGAGTGACTGGCAGGGTGAATAGGGTGGAACAGTGTATTTCAGTGGTGTCAGGTATGGGGAAGTATGGTGGGAGACAGGGGGTGGGCTGCCTTCAGGGAACATGACCTCGATGTCTTGTACCGATTTTGTGTTCCATCCCCCTGAGCGTAACCCATTTACCTGGTCAGCAGATCAGCAGAAGCCTGGGTTTTAGGCTGCTGCTCTTAAATGCCAGATCAATCTGTAATAATTTGTTCCTTATTGCCAAGTTGATTATCATGGAGAAGGCTGATTTGGTATGTGTCACTGAGACATGGCTGGGACCAGAGGGAGGGGTTCCTCTCTCAGAAATGTGCCTGGCCAGTTTTCAAGTGTGGCACTAGCCTAGACTGCAGGGCAGGAGAGGGGGTGTGGCTGTTGTTGGCCACCTGTGTTTTAGATCTGTGTCCCTCCTGGTTGGTGAAAGCCTCCTGGGAGGTGATGTGTGGGTGGATACTGGCGGTGGTTAATGCATCCCTGGAGGAGGAGTGGGTGCCCCAGCCTTTTAAAGAGGCTGTGGTTCACCTCCTTCTTAAGAAGCTGTTGCTAGATCCTACCCTGATGGACAATTTTCATCCTATCTCCAACCTTCCCTTTTGGGGGAAGGTTGTGGAGAAGGTGGTTGCTCTGCAGCTCCAGAGGATCCTGGCTGAAATGGATTATCTGGACCCCTTTCAGTCAGGATTCAGGCCTGAATATGGGATGGAAAATGAATTGGTTGTGCTTTTTGATGACCTCTGGCAGGAGCGGGATGGGGGTAGTATGTCCATCCTTGCTCTACTTGACCTCTCTGTGGCTTTCGAAACCATTGACCATGGTATCCTTCTGGACCAGCTTCGGGGGTTGAGAGTGGGGGGCATTGTGTTGTTCTGGTTCACTTCCTTCCTCTGAGGCTGTACTCAGTCAGTGTTGATGGAGGCAAGAGGTCCAGCCCTCAGCCCCTGTTTTGTGGGATCCTGCAGGGGTCAGTGCTTTCTCCGCTCCTGTTTAACATCTACATGAAGCCACTGGGTAAAATCATCCATCACCATGGGGTGAAATACCATCTGTATGCAGATGTTACTCAGTTGTACATCTGTATGCAGATGTTACTCAGTTGTACATCTCTGCCCATGATGCCATGACCACCCTTTCTTGGTGCCTGGAGGCTATTGAGGCCTGCATGGGGAACAACAGGCTGAAGATGAACCCTAGCAAGATGGAGTGCTTTTGGGTTTGGGGCTTTTTGGTTTCTGGAGAATTACCATCTTTGGTCTTGGATGGGGTTGCACTTCCCCAGATGGACCTGGCACATAATCTGGGGGTTCTCCTGGACCCACAACTTCTGCTCGAGGAGCAGGTAGCAGTTGTGGCCAGGAAGGCCTTTGCGCAATTTTGAGTTATTGGCCAGTTATGCCCATTCCTGGACCAACATGCCCTTCTCACAGTCACCCACGCCCTAATAACCTCCCGTTTGGACTAGTGTAATATGCTGTACATGGGGCTGCCCTTGAGGAGTATCGAGAAGCTTCAGTTGGTTCAAAATGTGGCGGCCTGTAGAGTTTTGTGCAAGCCTAGATTTGCACATGTCATCTCTTTTGCAGGAGCTGCATTGGTTGCCAGTTTGCTTCTGAGTCCAATTCAAGGTGTTGGTTATCACCTTTAAAGCCCTACTTGGCTTGGGGCCAGGTTATTTGAAGGACCACATTTCCCCAGGTACATCTACCTGGTCCACCAGAACAGAGAGGTAGGGTATGTTGTGGGTCCCTTCAATGTGGGAGGTACATCTAGTGGGACTGAGAAAAAGGGCCTTCTCCAAGGTGGCTTCCTCCTTATGGAATATCATTCCTCTGGAAATAAGACTGGCTCCCACCTTGATACTTTTTCGAAAGGCCCTGAAGATGTGGAATCTGTGATTCCAATAGCTATTTAAAATAATTAGAATGGCTATTGGAATCACAGAACAACAGAGTAAAGTTTTTGTTAATAAAACGACAGTCAGTAAAAAAAGCCCAAGAAGCAAGTTATTTAGAAGCAGAACTTACTACACAGCAAAGGAAAAGTCATGCTTTGGGTGAGAAAGTAATCATGCCAGCATGTAAAATAATAGTGGGAAAAATGCTAGGACCAGATGCAGTACAAGAAATTGAAAAGGTTCCACTGTCAAACAGCACAATAAGTCGGTGTAACTTTTACTTGTCATATGGCTGCGATTTGTAGTTAAGTGTCTTTTTAATTTTGCTGGAGCCATTGCTGCATTTGTAAGTTGTTTGCCACAGATGAGGCATAACGAAATAGGACAAATTGGATCACCTGTCCATGTAAAACCCATTGATAAATAACTTTAATTGTAAAGACAGAGTTTTTTTTTAGTCCGTTGATGTACCAGTGCAGGGAAATGCCTGAGATTTAAATTCTTCATTATCATTATTATCATTAAACTTATCGGTATTGTCCATTCTAAAATCCTCCTCTTCTCTCTCACACCTCCTCTTCAAAAATCACCACACTGAACCCTCAGACATGACTGAATAAACATGTATGAAATATATTTAAAATAACAGGATAAAATAACTACAGAAAAACCGCAGGGAAAAGATGCAGGAGGGAGAGACTGACGTCACAGACTAAACTGGACAAGTCCATTAATTTCTTGAAAAATGTACTTCTCCCTTCCCTTCCTTCAATATATTCCTCCCTTCCTGCAATATAGCATTCACCTGTTATCAATGATCTCCCCTATCTCACATCAAAAATTAAGAATGGATTCAACCAAATAAACACAGTGCTACCACTCAGAAAGCTGTTGTAACTAGATTTTTGTTCGTTCTCTGCTTATCACTGTGAGAGCACACTGCCTGAATTTGAAATAATTTTTTAAATAAATCGTGATCTCCCAGGGAACCCCTAATGACCTCTCACAGGTCCCTAGGGTTCCACAGAACCCTGGTTGAGAAACCCTGCTGCAGAGCATCAGTTGTATTTTCAAGTGTAGCCCAGTGGTCCTGATTTTGAGATTAACACTTCTGGGAGGCATATAAACATTTAATATTATTAGGGCAATCTTATTTGTTACCATAAATCTCACTATGAGGGATTTACAGTCCAGATTTATTTGCACTGCCTCCAGATTCTACTTCCTATTTAACAAGATAGCCAAACCCCCAAAAGTGCAGCCCATAGAATGCAGTTTCCTTGCTGGAATGACCCATGATCTGAAACCAGCTAAATAAATTATATCACACTGGTTTTCTGGGATCCAAGTTTCTTGCAAACATACTATGTCATATAATTTTAGTAACTTTATGAAATCCTTGTCAGTAGTTTGAGCATTCTATCCTGCTATATTCTACACTAGGATGGATAAGTTACTTACAGATCTCTGAGTTAGTTGTCATTTATTATGTTCAGTCCTCTTGCTGTTTACAAAATGAGAAGGACATGCCTCATTTATAACTTGTGCATTGTTAGTATCAGTTTGATTTAACCCATGGGCAGGTTTGTTTTTATTTATTATTTTACTACCAGTAACTTCATTTCTTGGGGTAGGATTAGCTATTGGATCTTGGCATGGTGTTATGTCATCTGATATACAGACTGGCCACATTTGTTTGCTTATTAAATCCAAGGGACATGTTTGGATCTCCTGCCTGGATATCATTGTGACTGAATCTTGAAAAATTAAAAGCAGGCAGATGCAAGGGTCCTAGATCTCTATGGCAAGGGGCTATATTATTTGCTGCCCCTTCAGAAGGGAAGGTATGTATATTGTTTTTGGCTGCATCGTCCCATGTTGCAGGTCTTACCTTTGTTCCCCTCCCCTTCTTTTACATTTACCACTGTCCCATGAATTGATCTCTCCTTTTCAGAGCTTTAAGGTTAGGAGGGAATGAAGTTATAATTGGTGACTTTACCTGTTTATTAATCAACTCTTTTCTTAACCAGGACAATTTAACTATGATATGATTTTGTTCTATGGGGGGCAAATCATTAGAAGTATTTATAAGCTCTATTTCTTTAGGTAAGAATTTCCTGTCTACTAGTGGATTGTGTAAATTAGGTTTATCTAGAGGGGTTACAGAAATATTCTTAAAACATCTAATTACTCTAAGCCATCTTGCCTGTAGGGGGTATTTAAACTGATAAACCATTTGTGCCATGTTAACAGAGTAAAAAGCTACTAATGCTCTTGCTGTCACACCATTGTAGTACAAGTATTCCACATTTAAAGTATAATCTGAAAAAAGTCTAAGTGGGGTGAAAGTTTGAAGTAGATGCACTAAATGCAATCTTTGTTCCATCTGTGAGAGGAAGCCTCTACGTTTTGGGAAGTTGATAAATGCCAGCTTAGCATTCATTAGTTGCAAGTACCGCCTTCTGCATGAAACTTTTTTCTTAGTCCTCGGAAGAATGGAGTTTAACTATTTGCTAGATGATTTTGTTCAATAAGAGTCAACAGGTATAGGACGCTGCTGGATTAGAAGACCTGTATTGGTCATTTCAACCTTATTAGAGGCCTTGCTTGCTTCATTGGGTATGTTATTTGCTTCCATTGTCTTCCTGGGTGACTTTTTGGTTGGTCTGTTGTTTCTTTTGTCACCTGTTCCCAAAAGTTTAAATAGATTATTATACTTAAGTTTAGAAGCCTGTTTGGGAATAGCAGTATTCTTCCAGTTCTTACTTTTCCTTACTTGATTTTCTGCTTGTGCTTTCTTTTGCCTTTTCTTGGTTTTCACCTGGGACTTTTTTCTCTTATTTATAAAATGAGTCTAGGTTTGGGAATGGTTGTGCATTAGTGAATTATCATCAAATACTGTGTTTTTCTGTAGTCCAATCTCATCTGAGACTAATTTGATAAGGGTGGTCAGTAGATCACTTGAAGTAGATAGAAATTCTTTCAATAGTAATAAATCAGATGACTACTTCATGGAAAATTTGTTAAAAGTGTCATGTTGTTCTCCCAAGGCTTCTATAATTTTTTGCAAGCAGGAATCCTGTGAACCTCTCAAATAATTTGCCTCATTTGCCAATAAGGATTCCCAAGCCATGTGGTTGGAAGGGGTTGAAGTTGCCTTAGTAAGGGGCTTTTTTGTTACAGATTGAGTTCATATTGAAGATGGTTGTACTGTGAATATGCTATTGTCCATGTGTTTTTCTGTAGTCTCAGAGTTTAGCACTCTCTCAGCAACAGCTATTTCCTCAGCAATATTTGGAATATTGGAGGACCTCTTATCTATGATGTTGGTAATATCTGTCCGAGAGTGATAAGGACCAAAAGACCAGTCGCATGGCGTGTTTTCCTTTCCATTTACTTTCATGTCACTGCCCTGGTCATCAGAGTTTATTGGGGTTACACGCCTGGAGAAAAAGTCAGTAATTCTTGACTGTTGTTGAGATTTAATGTACACATCAACATCTTCAGTTACCAGGCATAGCCGCTTTTGTTTATAGCCATCTCTAGTGAGGACTATTGTTTCAGTACCTAAGCCTTTCCTTCATCAGCTCAGTTTGTAAATAGCTTTCAATAAGTGCTTACAGAAGCTGTACAGAGAGGGGACTATTATTTTAAGAGCATAATTTGAAATTGAAAATTCTGTCTTTACAATATTCTTCAAACACTGTCTAGTTTAGATAGCAAATTTCACAACCTTCCAATTTGTGTTCATTTGTAATCTTCAAATGCAATGTTAAAGCCCATACATTTTGGTATAACCTTCAGGATGTCAATACAGTACCTTAACTAGGTTTACTTCCAGGGGTTTCAATAATTTACAAGGCTTTCTATTTCTTTTACTCTATCCTCCCGCTGAGCAATCCAAGATAAAGTTTCATAAATGATCTGCTTTAGAGTTTATGCTCCAAGAGAGGTAAATATAATAAAATTTAAGACTCAAAAGCTCATATAAACTCTGGCCCTCTCATATGCCACATCCCCTGGAAGCAGCCTCTTTATTCAAATAACAGATTAATCCATTTATACTTGTAACAAAGTGGTTCTGTGGATAGGATGATGGCTTTATGGAAATGGCTTTACACCAAAATGGGGAAGTTGTGAATTATGGGAATATGGACAAATTATGGGAATATGGGCAAAATATGAAAGATTGTGCAATCCCTCTTTAATTTTGGGCTATTAAAATTTCTTTACCTCAGATATGTGCACTCCTTTGAATAAATATTTGTGGCGTGTTCTCAGTTTTGTAACAACTGTAAAAACTAGACTATAAGGAACACAGAATCTCTGGATCAGTTTTCCACGATCCTGATACTATCTGTAATGGAGCTAAACATCAAGGAGATATTATCAATCTGTGAATGATAGCCTGTTCTGTTTCCTTCCTCTCAACCCTTGATGCTGAGAAAGCAGTGGAAGTTTTAACTAGTGCTCAAATGCAGCAACAATTAAGCAGCTGAGGCTTACTCTCAGCAAAACATAAGTCCTGTTTGTGAGTTAGAAAGCTGATGTGATTCTGATGACTTTGTATTCTTCCAAAAGGGATGGAATTGGAGTATTCAAACCTCTACTGCCAGATATTCTGTCATTTATACTTGGATCACATATTTGTTGGTTGGCTACATACGACCTCTTGGGTTGCTTGTGCTACTGGGTCAGCTTCAGTAATAAAGGTGTAACATATATTCAAGTATTGTAACCTAAACTTCTATAACCATAAAGCTGAAAGCAAAAAATAACATTTCTATACATTTCTATAAAGGCTACTTTGCATATGGCAGGAAATGAGTTCCCTTTGAGTACACCACTAAAAAGAACCTGGAAATACTCTTAATAATCATGGTGAAATATTCAGATGACTGATCTGATATGCTTGGATTACAGGGAAGAGTATACTAAATCAGAATAATATGAATACTGGTTTTAGTTACAGCACAGTGAACTTAAAACAGCTTCATCTGACTTGATGCCCTTCAGAAATGTAGGATGATAACATCCAGATTTCCAAGCCATTATGCCCAAGGCAAATTGGGAATACTAGGAGTTGTAGTTCAACATATCTAATGGGCACCAGTTTGGGGAAAATAGATCTAAATCTACCAATAAATGAACCAGTTTTCAAAATACCAAGTGTGTTGACACAGATGTTTATTCTTTAATAACAACAGACAGTATGTTTTGCAGATTCACATTTACAAGTATGTTGGGGAAAATCCAGTGTAATTTTTAGCCTATTTTACAGCCCAGAAGCGGGGAAAAAGCATTACTATAGAACAGTCAGTTTATGATTAGGTTATAGTGAAGTGCTGGGGGGGGGAGGATTTTAATAATTACCCATCATCTTTTAGTTGTCAACAGTGTTTAAACCTGGGAAATGTGTGCACCAGAGAATATTTTAAAACAAATTAATAAATACAAAATTTTAAAAAGTAAGGTAGGTATATGACACCTTGCATATTGTTTAACATTTCCCATTGTACAAAGATACATTATAGGAAACTTACAGTTAACCACAAACAGAACCAGTCTAAGGAAATCCAGAATCTCCTACATAGTCACAGAAATAGGCTCAAGATACTCTTCTTTTGGCAAGTCTGAGAAATATCAAAACTATGATGGACTACATCTGTTATGTGTGATGAATTTCTTCTCAATCAACAATAGTTTCCATTCCTCTCCTTGTCCTATGGAACAGATCTGGAGGACACCCAGGGGCTGCAAGAGTAATTCTGAATTTGATCTGTCAGTAGTGTACAGTGGTGGGAGGATTACGTTAGATACAACTCAATATTTTAACAATCACATGGATGTTTACTCAGAAGTCAGTCCCACTGAGTTTAATGGGGCTTTCTCCACATACATGTTAACAGGTTTCTAATCCTTATTAATCTGGAACAAAGAATAAGATCCTATTCAGATTTTATCAAGAGTACTGGCCAAATTCTGGTAGAGGAGCCTATCTGAATAGCACCTAGCTCCTCAGAAATCTCAGGCTAATTGACTACATCAAATGGAACTTTCAATAAGAGAAAAAAATATATCATAATCAATGCCTGAATTCTGGGCTGAGCTTAGCTTCAAAGTATCAGTTATGGACAGATACATGTACATAGACTATGAGTCTCAGAAGATGGCCTTATTTGAAAATTACACATTAATATTTCCAGATACCTTGAATTGTCACCTGAAAAGCAGCTAAATCTCAAAAGACACTATGAGGTAAAGAGTGAACAAAGGCTTTGGAATTATGACATAGATCATCTTAAAAGATCTAATTTTACAGCAGAACTGACTCAAATAGGGAAACAGTAGTAAATGTTAATTCCATTAATAAGATGTGAAAGCATTCTAACAAGTGTGTCACAATGTCTGGCAATAAAAGGAAAATATGTATTTCTTTACCCAGTTAGATCATACTAACCACTGACTTGGAAATACTAATATGTCTAGGACAAATCCCATTCTTACTGGCACAGGAAGAGCTCTTAGAACCAACTGTGTAAGAATTAACAAAGTTGATTTTGCTTTTTGTGTAACATTACTTCCTTGACCATTCCCAATTTCTTTCCAAGAAATTCAAGCCTGTTATTCTGTCTAGAAGCTTGTTAAAGGAATTACACCCACTTCCAAAATGACATAGTGAAAGGAACACAGAAGGCTTTGGTTTCAGAGATGTGTTCACAGTGTAAGGACAAAAGAAAGAAACACAACTGAAGCACCAGTCCTCCTCCTCTTCAGCATGTATTCTAGGGACTGAAAGAACAAAGATAATAGCAGTCTTTCTGAGGAAGGCTGAGACTTTTAGGCAAGAACAGAATGAAATCCAGAGTAAGACAGCATTATACTGTTTAACAGCTATAATGCAAAATGTGAGAAATTCATATTCAGAGTTCTCAATTTTTTTTAATTTAAAAAGCAATTGTGGGAAATAGTACGGATTGGATTTTGAACGGTCGGATTTCAAACGATTTTGAATAGTACGGATCTTAGTAGAACTAAGAAACATATTTTCCTCTATGCACTGCAGTCTCAATTTAAATTGTATTTCTGAAATTGCTACTGGTCAGGGAGAAAACAAGACAGGTACAATCTGGCCTGTGCGCTCGCTCGCGCACTCTCTCTCTCTCTCTCTCTCTCTCTGTGTCTAACAGCACACTGAGGATATTTGGATAGTGGTAAAGAGAAGAACAGTTAATTTTCTCCGATTCTGCAATTTCTATTAACTCAAATCTCTCCACCTTGCAGCTTCCTTTAATCCAAGGAATTATTTCTAGTTGTCTGCTTAGAATAGGCTGAATGGGAAACAGAACACAAAATCTTGACATTGGCAGAACCTTTGAGTAGTTGTTCATGTTTGTTCTAAAAAGCTTTACAGCAACTCCGTACCTGATTTTAGTCTATGCTGAACCAAAGAGGAAGAGGCCATAATCACTGCAGTTTATCTCATAGGATAAATCTCAATTCTGGAGAAATTACAACCACAACTGATTTAACCTTAATTCAAAGAAATTCAAGGATCTCTTGAGTTTGAATCACCTAACCCAAACAATAAAGGAGCAAACCTAAGCTAAAAGTGGCTTAAGATTTAAACAGCCTCTTCCCAAATTATGGTTCGGCAAAACAAGGGAAATATATAGTTTCACTTCTTTGCTGTTTCGCTTTCTACCGAAATTCTATTCAAGATAGTTTACATTTTTGGACAATGTTGATGCTCAGAACTTGAATAGTAAAGTATCCTCAGGCACAGTAAGAGTCATCCTGTGTCACAAGCTGTAGCTCATCTAGTGCTGCAGAACTTCTCTTTGGTAAGAGAATCGTCCTTTAAAGAGAGAAAACATACAGGGGAAGCTGTTGGAGAAGAAAGCAGTCAGCAATTTGAATGGCAGAACAAGGCAGAATATATACTTTAGCAGCCTGAAATAACAATCTTACTTGGAGTGAGGCATAACTAATGAAATACTGAATCTTCAGGTGACAGAAGCAAATCCCAGTATCTGCAAACAGTTTGTTCCCAACAAACTTCCACTTTTAATGTGCAATGGACTCCTCAGTGAAGTGCAAAGCAATATAACATTTGAGCTTTGTACACGCAGAGCTGCTGGTAACAACTACTGCAGGTCTTAGGAATGCTCCAGAGCACGGTCTAAGATTTTGCTCTCTGGTGCCTCAAAACTCTTTCTTGTATGGTCACTGACTTGAATCATTATGGGGCTACCAAATATCCATCAACCTTAGTATTAGCATGAGTAAACAAATTGTTAAGCACCAGAAAGAACTGTAGGATCTTGGAAACTGTAGAGGAAACAATGTGAGGCTCAAAAAAGGAAATATTGGCAAGAACTGTTTGCTTTTTTTGCACTGTCTTGCCTGAAACCAATCCTTCACACCATTCCTTTGATAAAACTTGTGTCCAAGTGCACAATCAGCATGCGCAGGAAAGACATCTCTTTGCGGGTATTTTCAAAGATGATTCTGGGGTCATCAGACTGGCATCGCAGACAGTTTGGAGCCATCACCATAGCCAAATTGTTTACATCCATCTTGGTTTTGCCTACATTGGTTGGCTGGGCAAAAATCTGTGAAATAAAGGAAACACAGCTCAAATTAAGGAGAAAAATTAAAGGTTTGTCACAGGCAAGATGACTTAGCTTCTCTAGCTCCTCAAAGGAAAATGTTCAGAAAGACAATGGAATCACTGTAGACAGCCTTGCACTGAGTATGATGACAGAAGAAATCTAGATTGATATTTCACAGTATCTGCAAATGCAATATCAAATGAGGCACCCCCGAATAGAACAACCCTATAGATTCTTTCTGCTATTTTAGAATGATTCCTGCTCAGGCATTCTCCATCTATGTACCTGTAAGAAGTGGATGAGGTAACACAAGACCAATCTATTGAGCTCTGGCAGGAGTTCAACTACAGCCACTGCAGCATCAGGATTCTCATAGTTGCTGACACACTCCTTGTAGAATTGTTGTGGGATGACAGGCTCTTCCAGTTCTCGGTACCACAGCTTTAGCAAAGAAGCTTCAAGGACAAGAAGCAACCCAGAGACATTTACAACAATAATAGCATGCTGTCTGTTTTACCGACATTATGTATCTATGTTTGTGTACCATGTAAACTATATTGGAACTGCTAATGTGTGATATTATATTTTTGGGGTTTAACATTAGCTGTTTTGAGAGATGTGTTAGCACTAAAATATACATAAAATGTCTAAATAATATGTGGTGCTTACTGTTCCAAAGTGGATCTCTGAGTAATCACAACACTCTTTCCTCCTCTTCCTAGATAAACTAGGCAACTGACTCTATCCTCTCTAAAAGGAATAACAGCATCATATATTGAGCTCGACTGGTTTAGACTTTTGACAATCACAGGACACAAATCATAAATGGAAAGTCTTAGGGCAGCAAATGTTCTCTTCAGAAGCGATTACTAAAAGTTTTGCAGAAAGTGAAATATAAACAAGGAAATATACATTTAGTAGACTTAAAACTGCTAACCCAGCTGAGATCTTCGACTACATTTTCAACAGTTTTGCTCTTCTCCTATTTCTCCATACCTGGTATATTGGGATCACTAAGGTTATTAGGAATCTTCCACTGATCCACCTGTAGTTTTAGAGCATTGACTTCATCAATGTCACCAGGAATTCTGAAAGCATACACAGACAGACAACAATGAAGCTGAATTTCAGAGGCAGAAAATCATACACATCCAGAAATAAGTGGCATTAGTGTGACCAAATAAAAAACATTAGCTGAAGCATTTCTGAGAGGCGGATACATAGTTAATAATAATTTCAAACCAGCAAGGAAGTGTTGCTGCCTGGATGGTCTATGGTTTTAGTTAGCTCAACCAGACGGGCTATTTTCTAAGACTTTTTATTCCATTTTTCCTCCTATATTTTCCATTGTTCTTTTTCAGAATAGGCAACTGAGCGTAATCAATCATTATAGTTTTGGGATTCCTTTACTATGTTTGTTTGTTTGTTTGTTTCTTTTTTTTTTATATTTTGCTTTTTGCGACATTCCTTTTGTATGCAGGTAGTACTCTTTTGGTCACTAAGTGATCCACATTCCAAGAATAGGTTTATTGTTAGCATGCATAATTTTAAAATAATCAAAATAAAGTTTTGGCCTTACTCACACAATAGACATGTTGGAGAGGCACTTGTTTTCTGGGAATGCATCTGTCAGAGATAGCTCAAATGTGACGATATATATTATGAATTCCCCCCTGCACCTTTCTACAACCACAATATAAATTGAGTCTGATTCACACAATATCTTAAGGTGTTGAAAGAACAGGATGTGGTTCAGCATGCTGTGTGTACTCCGCCACTATAGTTTGTAGCCCAGCTTATGGTTTCTCATGCTGTGTGAACCCACCCATGTGATTTATTCAATAAATCATGGTTAAACAATTTATAATTTAGTATGTTCTATGTACCAAGCATAAAACTACCATATATCAAATTTTAAGCCTGCAAAGCTTAATCTTATAGGGGATAAAATCAGCTTTCCTGACGTCTTTGATAGCATAATGATTTGGAATCCATGGGTCCTGTCCAATTTTTTGTAGTGGCTATTTTCTGTCCCTGATTCTCTACTCATTTCCAGGTGTGGTTCCTTATCCTGAATCTTCAGGATAATGTTTAAGTAAACAAATGCAACACATCTCTAACTTATTACATCACTGTTTCTTGCCATCTCAAACCCTCTAGCTGGGTTAATATCTAGTCTGTGTATGAGGGAAGAATGGTCAGGAGAAGCAGTGTTTCCCATCCCATGTTTCATGCAATATTTTCCCCCCATCCCAGCTGTGTTTGAAGATGCTACCCACATAAAGGCATTTACAGAAATGATGGTATACTACAGTGTTTCTCAACCTTAGCAACTTTAGGATGTGTGGACTTCAATTCCCAGAACTCCCCAGCTAGCCATGCTTCTGGGAGTTGAAGTCCACACTGGTATACTGGGAGAGAGAGAAAAAAATCACAGGAAAAAATGTAATTAACACCAATGGCTTTATTATTATTTTCCCTCATAACTAGAATATATACTTGTTTAGATCGAGACTTTTGGCTTCAGCTGGCTATGCAAAGAAAAATAAGTAAGAGGGCAAAATGGGATGCAACTTGTCTCATTATTATTCGTAGACTAGTTTCATAGCCAACTGCTATTTTACATAGCATTATCTTTTGTACTAGAATACCCTAAATACTGTACTTTCTGTAGCTGTTTTAATTTCATACAGGAAGTCTGTGATAACCTCATAGCTAATTGGCATTTTAATACTTAAGAAACTGCCCAGATAGAACTAGTACAATAATTTAACAGAAGTGAAATACTTCAAATATTTTCAGGAAGGTATCCATGTTTACATAATATGCCCTTTTGTAACAGCAAAGGGGAAATACCTCTGTTTACCTTGAAAGATCACTTCAGAATAAGAGTGTTGACTGTAAACCAAGATAACATACTGGGGATGAAAGATTATTTGAAGGATCATTATATTTTTATGGATGAATTGAAAAATAGTTGCTATTTATCTCCCTGTCATTCAAGAACAAGATCTGATCCTCAGGTTGTTCAAGAGATCATAATTGCAGAAACTTCAGATAACAAATATTCAGAAATATCTGTCATCTTTTAGTTTTTGAGTATCTATCTGCTCTGAAGCAAGTTTATAAGCATTGTAAAATGCATACATTTCCTACAAGCATATTTTGTTCTAAAACTCTATAAATGAAGCCTCAGATGTCTACTCTCAAAACGAAGAAATGTGAGGTGTGATCAAACACAGGTGAATGATCTACTGTTGATGACCACCAGTACTGCATCATTTAAACAGCTGTAGTAAGCTATTTACCTGAATATTCCCTCAGTCTGTTCTCCCCCCAGTCGCAGTACTTGCTGAGACAGCTGTGTTTGTACCCAAGGCAACTTGTTATCTGGATACATGTCCTGCTGCCGTGACATGATTTCTTCCAGAGAGCTGCCAAACAGTGAAGGTGTCACAATAGCATTCTTGGCATGTATTATCTCCTCAACTGTAGGTTTCCGGAGACCCTGTAAGAGTAGTAGTAGTAATAATAATTATAATTATAATAGGAGGAGGAGGAGGAGGAGGAGCAGGAGGAGATTGCAATACCCGGAGACAGCAGAATAGAAGAGAAAGAACAGAAGAAAATCACAAAATATAAAGACCTGCAAATAGAAGTAGAATGACTATGGCAAAAGAAAGCAAAGATAGTACAGTGGAACCTCGGTTTACGAACTTAATTCGTTCCGTGACTCTGGCCGCAACCCGAATTGGTCGCAACCCGAACGAAATTTCCCCATAAGGTTCAATGTAATTACCGTTAATCCGTTCTGGCGTGGAGGACAGGGAGGTGGCTATTGCTTGGAGGGAGAGTCCCCCTCCCTACGACCACGTGTCAGGGGCGGAAAATGGCCGCGGACCACATGTCAGGGGCGTAAAAATGGCCCCGGACCACGTGTCAGGGGTGTAAAAATGGCCGCGGACCACGTGTCAGGGGCGGGAAAATGGCCGCAGACCACGTGTCAGGGGCAGGAAAATGGCTGCGGACCACGTGTCAGGGGCGGAAAATGGCCGCAGACCACGTGTCAGGGGCGGGAAAATGGCTGCGGACCACGTGTCAGGGGCGGAAAATGGCCGCAGACCACGTGTCAGGGGCGGAAAAATGGCCGCGACCACATGTCGGGCGGAAAATGGCCGCGGACCACGTGTCAGGGGCGGAAAAATGGCCGCGGACCACATGTCAGGGGCGGAAAAATGGCCACGGACCGTGTCACGGGAGGGAAAATGGCCGCGTACCCTGCTCGTACCCCAAGGCGGAGTTCACAAACCGAGGTAAATTTTTGCGGCCGGAGCTGGTCATAACCTGAAAAGTTCGTTAACAGAGGTGTTCGTAACCCGAGGTACCACTGTACCAACAGTTATAGGCGCCTTAGGTTAACAAAACATCTGGAGCACCACTTGAACACCATCAGCACTGACAAAATCACCACCAGTCAATTGCAAAAGGCAGCTTTACTTGGAACAGCTTATATCCTGCGACAATACCTTTAACACCATCAAACAACAACATCTGCCTATCCCAGGTCCTCGGGAAGGACTTGATAGGTGGATAAAAATGCCAAATCTGGTCTAAACAACTGGCTGACTGTGCAACCAACCATAATAATAAACAACTAAATAAACTTGCAATGGGTTGGAAGGATATTTGTACTTCAGCTTCCTTTCCATTCACGTCTTCTGAAAATACATTCTCAGAAGAAGAAAAATGGGGATTTCAAAGGGAAGGCTATTTGAAATTGTTTTGGAAAAAAAAGGATATAAAAGTAGATAGTTAATATATCCATGATTTTATTTTTTAGGAATATACCAATATGAAACTTGGTAACTTTTGAAGGTGTGTATTAGCTGGTCACCTTTAAGCATACATATACATATACCCATACCCATCAATTCCTCTTTGGAATATGCAGTGTTATACAGAATACAAAAAAGAAGTAAGAGTAAGACAAAGAGATTAAAGGAATGAGATAACCAAAAGAAAATGAAATATAGTTAAAAAGTAGTTTATGCCAAAACCTTTCACTATACCTCTCCATCTCTTTCTATCCTTGTGAAGTATACTAGCTTCTACCATACCCATACTCTACCTCATATGTTGCATTTGGTCTTTAAACTTTTCTTTATAGAGGATCTTATTAAATCCATCCAGCTACAAATTTCTTGGTCTTCCCCTTCTTGACCCATTCACTCTTGCTTCATGTACTTCTTTTGCAGTTTGATCCTAATTAATTTTCTTTAAATGACCAAATCACTTCCAAGTACTTCTTTCATACTGGTCCATATTATATTCTTTCAGCCCTGATTCATTCTTGACTCAATATCTTGTTTTACCACACATATTTATTAAGTACCCCCATTTCTACTACATTGAACTTATTTTTGTTTCTCCTGACACATTTAAGTCTTACTTT
This sequence comes from Python bivittatus, assembly GCF_059951505.1. NCBI lineage: Eukaryota > Metazoa > Chordata > Lepidosauria > Squamata > Pythonidae > Python > Python bivittatus. Next base: position 73,535,133 of record NW_028277098.1, on the reverse strand, counting down.
CATATGACGAAGCGGGCAGCGCACTCTTATACACAGTAATCATTGCTTCTCTGGACAAATGTTCATTCCTTGCAATAGACCAGCATTATTCTTATTCATTAATCTTGCTCTTTACCATCTATTATTCTTGCATTCCAAGTCAGTCTTCCATTGATCTTCACCAGATGGGCCCATACATACTGACCTTTACTGCCCAACACTGCTTTGGTCAATTGGGGCTTTCACATAATGCTTTTCAGAAAGGCAGAGAAGGTATAGACCAGGTTAGCAGTCTTTTAGTCATGCCACATATAGCATTCCTTGCCATCAATAAGGCCAGTACTGGTCAGTTTTGGCACATTTTAGGCAGTATGTCACAAGTGCAACCAAAATCCAATTTTAGCCAAAGCATCTTATCATATGCAAGTTCAGAACTCTAATCTAGAATCTACTTTGTATCCTAACATACTGCTGCCTGCATCTCACTAACCAGGAAGTTAAGTTAAATTAACTTAATTAACGTCATGGAAATATACGTAAATACTTTGTTCAAAGTTCATGTGCTACAGCAAGGGTGGGTTTGGGCATTCCCTTTCCTTTTCTCCTCTCAAAAGCTGGAAGGAGATTAAAAGTTTTGTTAATCCTGTTTTGTTCAACTAGAGCTTTTTTCCCCTTCTGAACTTGACAAATCATAATTAACTTCAACTTTGAATTAAGAACTCTTTATAACATGCATTGTTTATCTTTAACGTATTTCTAAAAACACAATATTATATAGATTTCAATTACTCCATCAAGACACTGAGACATTCTGAAAACAAGAGCTATCACACATTTTGTCAGAGGCAATTTGCATGCGAGTATGGAAATTCCCAGCATGACGGCAGTGTCAATAGAATTAGCTGTCACATACTGATTCTGATTCAAACCACTGCTCTGTCTGACTCATTACTCTCAACATTGACTGGTAGTGATTACCAAGGAATATAAAGTCTCCATATTAATTCTGACTGCTAAAGCATCTTTGCATGAACATTCAACACACTTTGAAAAAAACTGATGTTATTTAATAGTCCTTCTCAGTCTTCCTTTTCTTTCCTTCTATATTTTTCTTCCATAAGGAAGATTCAGCAAAATATTTCAGATTTTGTTTCCAGTTTTATAATAGTACAATATGAATGTACATGTGCATTTTTCCAATCTATTTATTCTCATAGCTGATAAAAGCAATTTCAGTACTCATATATAACAACAAAAAAGGAGAAAGAAAAAAGGTACTCACTTAAGTTGTGCTATTAAATTAGGGTATTTCAAATTACTCACTTTTTTGCCTCCAGTGACTGCTACTTTTTGCAGCTTTCGGTAACAATATCTGGCATAAGTGCTGATTGGTAGACCTAGCAGATAAAAATGAACAAATTAAGTGATTTTAGAGTAGCCCTGGAAAACACCTTTAAAAAGAAAATGACCCCAGAGCATGAATAACTGCAGATCCTCTCTGACACTCAACCTTATCTTTATCATCGAATAATAAGAATTCTACATACATTCTATTATAGTTTTATTGTTATGTAAATCTGGACATCTTTCTCCAAGACATGAGTTTGTTATAGAGTTGTTTTGTTTTCTCAAAGTATTTCCCCCCTGTACTTACTTCATTTATGGCAGTTTGAACTAGGAAAAAATCCTAAATCCTTTGGTGTAGAGTGCTGTAAGAAATGCTGTATACTTATAGTGGTAATAATTGGATCATTTATTCTCCCAACTCTAAGCTATTTTTAAAGTTTCTTTTATCTGTAAATTTGTATTATTAAGTTATCTAAAAATCATAATCAACACATAAAATACAAACTTTTCCTATAACATTCATATTTTGTGACTGATTTCTTTATTCACATTCTGTTGCTTTTCTAAAAAGACTGACTGTATCTTCCCAGCTTTTACACTAGGGAACAACTTTATCCATTAAAACAAAACAAAACTATAACAGACAGTATTTTCACTATGTTATTTGGGAGATAGTTGCCATTGCTAGCACTACTTTCAGACTAGTTTTAATATCAAATTCAGTTTTGTTATTGTCTGGAAAATTTGTCTTGGAATTGTTACATAAAGCAGTATATGGAAATTCTGGTGGTTCTAGCATGCTCCCAAACTGACATTTATATATCAATTTATTTAAAAGACTTATATGGCTCCCCATCTTACGTACCATAACTCACAAACACATAAAGAAAAAATAAAACCACCATCAAAAACTCCAGCACCCAACAAACACTCCTCCATACATCAACATTTAGATTAACTGATGCTTGGCTTGTTTCATAAGGTGCTATAACAAGAAATGATGATCCTTTACTAACCCTTGGACTATTAGTTTCAATTAGAACAGGTCTAATGTGCCTCCCGCTGTCTGCAATATTGGATAAGAGCCATCCAGTGCTGCGAACTTGATAGTACTCTATTGTTAAATTAAAGCTATTGCCTGAGTCACATGGCTCAAGCTTATTGCTTCGATAAAATTAACAATGAGCAAGCAATGAAGGATAAAACTGCCATTTTTGCATTGCACAGAGTTTATTTTATTTAAAGCACTAATATGGCCACCCAACTCAAACAATGGGTAACATATAATCAACCAATGAACAAAGATACCAAAGACAAAATAAAGAGCACCAACTAAAAGCAAATATAAAAAATTATCTGATGATGTGGAACTCAAATTTATTGCACTCTTCCAGACAGGAGGACTAATCATCCTGCCCCAAACTCTCAAGGAAAGAACCAGATTTTCACTGTCTTTCTAAAGATTTGCAGTTGATTTCAGCAACACTTTAACTTGTGTGACATAGCACTTTGGGAATTGTGTTAAGGAAGTAGTAAAAAAATTCTGAAGCAGGTAGCAAGTTCTTGCTGTGAAAGAATGTCTTAGTGCTCTGTACTTCCAGAAACACAGCTTTTCCTTATTAATCATAGTAAGGTGATCTGAGTATCATTAATAAAAAAAACCAGTAATGTTTTCTGAGGACACTTAATTATTTGACAAAGTAAAATCAAAACAAATGACAAGGATAATTTAAAAATAAGAAAGAACAATAAAATGACAGATGTGAATCAAGGAAAAATAAGTAAGGGTGAAGGAATCCTATACTAATGCAGTCTGAGTTGGCAGTAATTGACTGGAAAATAGATCTGGAAATGGTAGCAAAATGAAAGCATGCCGTTGACATTAAACAGCAATGAAAAAGAAAATGTCTCTACTAAAATCAAAATGCAACTGTGCTGTTACATGTAAATGTTTAGGTATCTCTAGTCAAGTAACATGTTTCAATTAATCTCTAAATAGTATCCCTTGTTTCAATGAACCTCTAAATAGTAAGTATGCATTTAAATATGCAGAAAGAAGCCATGTTTAATTTTGTATCAAGTAAAGCCTATGAAAATTTCTATTCACGTAGGGGCTCATGGAAACATACAATTTGAGCAGAAGTGCCTACACCTTTCCATGCAACTGTACAAATATATAGTGAATCACACTTGAAATGCTGCATGCAATTTTATTTGTCACATCTTAGAAAGGATATCACAGAACTGGAAACACTAGAGTGGATTTGGAGAAACTGCCTATAGGGGAAGTCCAAAACATTTAAGGATTTTTAGTTTAGAAAACATTTATAAAATTACACACAATATGGGAGAAAATGGATCATCCAATGAATCTGGATTATCTAATGAATCTGATAAATTAAAGATTCAGGATAAACAAAATAAAGCACTTTTCATAAGGCATATAAGAAATGTCATAGATTAACTAGCATAAGATGTAGAGATGGTCACTAATAAGGAAAGATTCAAAAAGGGATTAAACTGATTTATTAAGATAAAAGTCTCAATGGCTCTTAGTTATAATAGCTATATGCTACCTCCAAGATCAGAGACCTCTTCCCTCAGAATTCTGCTATTGCACTGTCAGCATATTGGGGACTTCCTATAACTATGTATCTATTATATAATGTGAGGAATATGATGATAGAAAGGCATTTATCTTATATAGTATGAAGCTATGCCAATTATTTTATTGCTTTAGCAGTATTAGACATGTGTTGCAGGCACTGCATTAGCTGCCAGTATGTTTCAAATATAATTCAAGGTGATAATTTTGACCTCTAAAGCCTTATATGGCTTGGATCCAGGCCATGTACAGGATTATATTTTCTGAAGGGAATATGCCTGCCCTGTTGGCTCAAGACAGGATACTTCAGCTTATTTCTCCAGGAGTTAGATGGATGGGAGTCTGAAACCTAACTTTCTCAATGTCAAACCCATCCTTGTAGTACATACTCCCTCCTGAAATCTGGATTTCCCCCCCCCTTTAATATTTTGGAAAACCATCAAAATCTGATTTTTCTGTGGAGCCTTTGAGGCTTGAGATTTTTGTGACTTAAGACTGTTTTTAAGCCTCATTCTTAAAATTTAAATTTGGTGTTAATTTATTGTTAAGGTGCAGTATATTAGCTACCCAGAGTTTGTGAACATGAATGAGGTATGAATCTAAAAAGATACAAGAAAATGAAGGGTGCTATTGGTATATTTTATATCAACATTTTCTCTTTTTTGGGGTCTAGAATTCTTATCTAAAACCAAATATAAGCAGAAGTGACAATGAAACACTGAGCAATATTGTTACATTTGATGCAAAACAATACATTAAAATAATCAGAAACTGCCCAAACAGAAAAGCATGCCAATAGTTAGAGCAGTCTTGAGATTAGCTGAATCACTTTTCTAGATAGTAAGAATAATGAAAATTATCTAGGCAGAATATAGGTCACAGGGAGAGAGAGAGAGAGACTGAGAGACTGACTGTGAAAAAAATTATTTTAGTAGGTAAGGCTGTAACACAGTAGAAGCTGCCTGCACTTAATTTTTTTTAGGATTTTTTAAAGTAGGTATCAGCTATTGGACTGAATTCAAGTTCCAAGACTACAAGGAAATGGAAAAAGAAGTCCATATGCTATAAACACAGAAGAGGAATATGGCCAAATTAGCATTTTTGCTGGACTTCTTTGAGTCTGAGAGCCAATGATTATAACTGATCCCATCTGGATGGAAAGATCCCAACTGCTTTATGAAACTAAGGCTGCAACCCAATCTGTGTTTATTTGGATACAGGTTCTGTTGAAATAAATGAGACCTTAGATTGAGGCAGTATTTATTTATACTTAATCTCAGAGTTGTGAGATTGGGGCATTACTGAAGCAATGTTAATAAATTAGAATACTGTGGAACAAAATAAAATAACAAAATAAATACTACAAATTTTACCAGGACTTATTTCATTTCACATTTCTTTCTATTTCTGTATTGCTGATACTTCATATGCTCTAGAATGAACTTTCCTACATTAAAGTACAAGCACCTATGCCAGAAATCCATGATACACAAAACAGAGATATATGCTGATTTTTGTCTTCTTATATGTTTTACCTTCATCCTCTGTGCTCTGTTTTCTCTTTTTCCTGGATTTTGAGTTCTTTTTATTTTTCAGATCCAGAAGTTCCTTAATGCGTTGGGTAACTGCAAATCCAAAGTATTTTTAACTGAGTGATGGCAAGAGAGTCAAATATTCACTGTTCTCTTCCATTGGTACAAGCATGTCTTTACTGACCTCATCACAAAATGAGTTCTGTGGATCTCCCTGTTAAGTACGTATGTTTTGCCCATATGTGTCTGTTGCTTTTCTCAACAGTTATCACAATCAGTAGCATGAGCTTGAGGACCAAAACTGAATGTCTCATAAATTATTTGAACAATGTATATAATGGAAAAGAGATTTGGAATTTAAAATATTCCTTCTCAAATTATTATTTTGACTAAGAATGACTGAAATATTTGCTCTCCCCAAACTTTTCAATCCAGTATGAACTGTGGCTCCATCTGGGCTTTATGCTATCAGAATCCAGGGATATAAAAAGAGACTGCTGAAAAAACCTCTCAACTAATCATATGCTTTCAGTAAACCATAGAATACCAAAGAATTAAAAAAAACTATCCCTGTATGAACATCCACTTTTTTTTTTCAGTATTCAGCTTGAAACATAACAGAAACTTTGAAGTTTAAATGCAGGGCAATTAATTATATTTACCTAGATGGGAACACATGACCAGTTTTGTCTGAGCTCAACAGCTAAACAAGGTTAGGCCTGGTTAGGTCTTGGGTGGGAGGCCATCAAGCAATTCCAGGATTGTAGACTAGATTGTGCAGTTGAAAAAACATCCTGGAAGAAGGCAAGAGCAAGCTGCTTCCATATTGTTGCCAAGAAAAGCCTCTAGTCACCAGGAATTAAACTTGACTCAAGTGCACCATTATATATTTAATAATTTAATTTTAATATTTAATTGGCTTTAATGGTTGAATTATGTTAATTGTTTAGTTTCTGTTTTAATTGTGTATGCTGCCCAGAGTCACATGCAAGTGAGATGGGTGGCTATATAAATTCAATAAGTAAGTAAGTAAGTAAGTAAATGTTTGCCTTGGGAGCTTTGTAATAATTTCTTGCAAAGTTATAGAAAACGCTGTTTCTTTAAAGATATATAGCTTTTTGTTTCAATGAAACTGAATCTCTATCATTAAATCTAAATGGAGATAAACCCCTTAAACACTGCAAGGATTTTTTTTCCTGATTCTTCAGAATCAGAATGGAAAGGATTCTACCTTGACCAAAGAAGCCAGGTTCTTGGGCAACACAATCTGCATTTTACCTTATAGAAAAGAAAGGAAGCTTTGGTCCTGAGCTCCTTTACTAATATGTATTGTACTGTATTATGTTAACTTTACCCTATTATAATTTATTTCATTTCATCTATAGGTGTTTAAGGTACTGTAATTTACTTTACCTTTATTAAATAACGCACTTACTATTTTCATCGGTGATTTGGCTGAGGTGACGATAGATGTAACCTTCCAGGTAAGATTGGAACTTGGGTGATGGGGAGAAAAAGGCCAGACTAATTGCCATGAGTTCCCAGCCCCATGCCAGACTTTGGTAGCACATATTGTCTGTTGTTTGTCTGATTAGTTGAATGTATAGCTCATCCCGTAAACCTTGAATACTCCAGCATTTGGTGATGGTGATCAAAGCCACATTATTCCGGTCCATTCTGGCTTGCCGGTCACCCATGTAGATTTGTACCAGTTTAAATATTTCGCAGGCTTCCTTTTTGATGGTACAGTTGCTGGTGATAAGCATTGGCTTTTTGATGGAGCCACCATTCCAAGACAGCATGTTGGCAATGGAGAGCCTTCGACGAAAGATGCCCTGAGTATGCATATTAAGATTTTTGGAAGCCCAGTCAGTCATGCTGCTTTGGGAGATGGGCTTTCGTATGGTGTGGAAGGGAAACTGATATCCAATGTCGGTACCAGGTTGAACGTTATTCTCTTGTTGAGAATGAGACCCTATTGTTCCGCACTGTAATGAATAATAGATAAAAAATCATTGAAAAGCTATCAGAGCTGCTCATTTTCTCTGAACAAAATAGCTGATTTTTAGTCATTTCTTTCACCAGGTATCCTCTAGATGTGTTGAAGTTCAACACATCTGACTAGTATCTGATTCTGGATTATGCAGGCTAACATTAGACCATTCTACTTTATTCATTCAAAGAATGTAACTCATTTCCCAGTATCACCACATTTCATTCCTGTCTATAGAATTTACTTCTGTGTACTGACAAAAAAAGAGAGCTATAATGGAATTCTGGGTACTGATGAATGAGCAACAGCATCAGGAATGGATCCTGGTATTGCTATAAGGCAAAAAGCTGCCTCCTTATACTGCTGTAAGAATTCTTAGGTTGGCTCCTATTAGTTATTGTCAAAATTCTGGGATACAGGACTGAGACAAAAGGAACTCCCCTGTAGTAGTTTTTCAATACTATCTCTTCATATTAAGTTGCTTTAGCTACATTTATATTGATTAATTACTTTATTTGTTTTTTAGCTCTCTACCTTTAATATTATCAAGTACTATAAGGATTAGGGCTAAAACAATTTAGGCTTATTTATAAACAAGCACAAGCTGTGAAGTTGTACAGGACTTTTTAAAACTCACTAATCAAATATTTGCCTTCATAAAGTTCTCTTAATGCAAAAGTGGGCAATTTGTGACAGCCAGAGTGTTTATTTTCTTCTTTAGTAGGTAGGAGCTACATGGACAGTGACATTAAAATTTCACACAAGTTGCCAGGGCTAGATTTATCAGTAGTTTGTTTGTTTTTTAATTAACTATTTCAACAAATTATACATCTTTTGTATGTTTTCTTAATGAAATTGGCAGGAAATCACACCTCTATTTGGCAGCACATTCTCTATAGGCTGTAGGGGTTGCAAAAAAGATAGATGGAAACTACATATTATCTGTGGGTTGTAGAGTGCTCATTCCCACCTTAAATTGCTCGTTCTCACCTTACATGAGATTCCAATGAATGGTCAACAGTAAGGGGTCTATCAGGACTAATTAGGTATGGAAGATTAGAGCCTACAGATTCACTGGTTATAGTCTGTTAATTGTTCACCTACGATTTGTAAATGAAGTTAGAACTATGATTTCAATTTTTTAGGCATATGGTAGAGCACCTGACTTTCTAATTATCAGAAGATGGTATCATGACTGAATGTTGTTATAATCATTAGTTCTTAGATTATATAATATGACAAGTGCTTTGTATATCCTGAAATATTCTAGCTTTTAATATTCTAAACTTAGTTTGTAATGTTTTAACAAGCATACAATTTTAGTTTGCAGATCACTTGAGCAATGTCATTTTCAAATTCCTGCACGTTCAAACTTAAATTAGATGAAACAGCTGACATTACCTGAACTGCCATTCTGAAGATTCAACATTTTTCTATAATTAATTATTTACCTCTGAGCTGTACTTTACAAAATTTGTGTCTCCTTTCTATGTTCTGTGATTTGATATGTGATATATAAAGCACCTTAACGTATTTTTTTCTTATATCCTATCCTCCAATAGTCTACAATGGCAGTGTTTCTATGGTACAATAAAGGTTAATGTGGATTTTAAGAACCATTATATTAGAAGTGCCATACTGAGAATATGGAACAAGATATAAACCCAGTCTGTGCTTGAGAATGCCTTCATGGATCTCAGCACAAGAAGCATTTTAGGGGAAAGAAACAGTAGTAAAGAAAAATGGTTAACTTATCAAGAGTTGTTAGAACAGGAACACAGGAAAATATAAGATGAAATCAAAAGAACAATTGGCTGTAGAGGGATTTAATTTTCAATGATTTTTGTAGTTAAGAGAAGATTTAAGGTAGATAATAGGACATTTGGAATTAAACAGCAGAAGACAGAATCTGAACTATGTACAAATGATGAACATGCAATTGCTAAAATGTATAAACTCTAGCTGAAATTTGAAATGGAAGAATAACAAGTGAATGGGCTAAGAGTTTTGGACACAATACACTGATGGAACAGAGGGAAAATATGTGGTTAAAAGGAGTGAAATTTACATTATGTTATAACCTAAAAGAGAATTTTTATAAAATGATGTACCGTTGGTATATGACTCCAGAAAAATTGTCTAGAATATATAAAAGTACTTCAAATTTATGTTGGAAATGTGGACATGAAGCGTCATTTTATCATGCCTGGTGGACTTGTAAAAAAGACAGAAATGTCTGGGTTCAAATAAATATAATGATACAAAGAATTTTAAAGATTAACATTCAACTGAAACCAGAATTTTTCTTGCTGGGATTAGTGCACAGCCAATTAGAAAAGAGCATGGTAGATTATTTTTATATATGATTACTGCTGTGAGACTATTATATGAGGAAAAATGGAACAACTCTGAAATACCCAAACGGAGGAATAGTTGATGAAGATGACAAAACTAGCAGAGATGGCAAAATTAACTTGTGTGATTAGAGAAAGACCAACAACTACATTTATCAGTGACTGGAAACCCCTTATGGACTTTTTGCTGAAAAAAAGAGAAAAATAAACATGTGATTTATGGGTTTGAAGATTAGAAGGGGTAGCTTATGAAAAGAAAGAAATAATGATGTAACTTTAGAGAGGGCAAAATATAAATGTATCTATAACTGCTGTCAAGAAGACTGGAAGCCACTTTTTTATAACTTTCCTTTTCCTTTTTTTCTTTTTTCACTATTTACTGATTTTTTTAAACTTGTCTTTTATGGTTTTTACTTTGTTAAAAATTTCTTCAATAAAATTATAAAAAAATAGTCTACCATGGCAGTGGACAATAATTCTTAAATAGGAAAATCAAACCTGATTTACACATCACACTGAATGGCTAGAAAAATAAAAAATAAGAATCTCCTTTTTATTCAGAAAAGGCCTAAGGTTTTGACTGTGGGAATATCTTTATTTAATTTCCTTTGTTCAAATGAGTATGTGTGAAACAACACCCATTTGTAAACAACTGAAAAGTTTGCAGCAGCAGAGGTTACAAGTTGATGATTAGAACTGTTAAGTAGGGTAACAGAAAGAGAAAACTAACTACGAAGACACATCCTATAGGAAACAATCAAAAAGAACAGAATTGCTATATGTGGGAGCACCTAGCCAACTTTAGCGAATCTCAAAAAATAAGACAGGTTGAGCCTAGTTAATACTTGGATGGGAAAGCACCAAGAAAACCTAGGGCTGTAGGTTACACTAGGAAGTGAAAAAATGAACTTGGAAGAAGGCAATGCCAAAACACTTCCATATTGGGGTCAAGACATGTCCATACAGTCACTAGGAGTCAAGCTTGACTCAAGAAGGTCGTCTTCTTTACCTTTTCCCCAATCTGTGTAGGATAGTTCTTCGGTACAAATGTGAAACTTGAAGGAAATGTATATGACAGCATTATAAACAATCCCATATATGAAACCAATACTAATTTTGAGTACTGGCCATTTTTCAATATGATTGTTGGAACACTTACTTAATTTATTTAATAATGTTTAATGTATTATTCCAAGCAAAAGACAAAAAAACTTTAGTTCTAACGAAAATATGCCAAAATGGTATAGCAAACAATAATATTCTATGTAAGGCAATAGTTCATTTGGCATAAAATGTTTACAGCTACAGTGTAACATTTTTCTTATACTATCTATGTATATATTTTTTGTATCTAGGTAGAAATACTATCTATAGTGCCTACTTTTGCCTTGTACCATCTGCATTTTCAAGTGAAAACTGGCAATAATCTCGACTTCATTGTGGTATATTGTATCACAGTCTTACCCAGGAGTGTTATTATTTAATAAAACTTAGCAATTTTAGTAAAACTTCCCATTAATAGTGAACTATTAAACAAAAGAAACAATACTTTTAACTATAGTGAAGGCCCACAATAAAACTGAATACTTGTCCACCCATATACCTTATATTATGATCTAGCTGTAGTTTCATTTTCGACTTAATAGTCATAGTGTGAAACATGCAAACACATGCTATAATTTTAAGTGTACAGGTAGTCCCCAGTTTAAGAACAAGTTCCATTCCCAAGGTCTGTCCTTAAGTCGAATTTGTATGTAAGCTGGAACAGTATTATTGTATAATACCATACAAGTAGTATTGTGTAATTAACTCGAACCTTTGTGTATTTAACTCAAATAATTGTGTATTTAATTCAAATTTTGCTACAATAGGCTCTGTTCTTAACTATGGGTCATCTGTAACCCAGGCATTCTTAACCCAGGGACTACCTGTATACCTGATGGTTTCACAAAATGCCTGACTTCCTGACAATTATTATTAATAAATACTGTAACATGTTTATGATTGCCCAATAAAATTGATTGATATTAATAAATACCTGTGTTGATAATTGTGCTGTGTCTGATGATGACAAGTTTATCTGGCTGGCCAGATTCTTTTCTAAAGAATCTACTTTTTCATAAGTTCTTTTCTGCCTCACCACATCTTGCTGTATTGCTGGATCATTTGAGAGACTCCCTTTACCATCCACTGTAGGCCTATATAATGACCTGTTACTAGACGTCAGATTATCTCTTGAGTTCCTGCTATTACACTTTTTAAAATGGTCTGATTGAAACTTAATTTTATTACCCTCTGGCATACTACCATTCTCCAGCATTTCTGCATCTAAGCTACCTTTGCTCCCTCTGCAGACTGCAGATCTATTCACTACTAAACGCATCTCTGCAATAAGCTTGTCATTCAGAGCAGTGAGTTCACTGTTGCTGCCTACAGAACCAGGTCTTCCTTGGCCTGGAGCATGTCGTCTTCCTTTTCTCTTTCTTAAGCTTGGAGAAGGACCTGTTGAATAGCCAGAATCTTGCTGACTTATCACTGTAGGGTATTCCTGAGCCTGAAGATTGTTCTGCCGGCTATTGTGGGCTTCCATATTTTTAAGAACATTAGCTTCTAAGACTCTCCATGACTGCTTGAAGCTCTCCCTAGAGCTAAGCTGACCCATTTGGGATTTATCAATGCCATCAACTATCACAGTGGTAGAATTAGTTTTTTTGGATGACTGGTCAATGTTGACCATATGTTTAATATATTCTTTTCCCACAGGGCTGTATTCTGTTGTAGAAGGGTTTCTCAAATGCTTTTTTCCAGCCTGGTGTTGCTGTATACTTGGATGCTGTAATAATTTAATTGGTTGCAACTTCTTATTTAAGCTACTGCTTGGGGACAACTGTGGAGTTGTCCCATTCATATTTGTAATTCCAATGTCCATATCTATAGGAGGTTCATCATAAATTGGGGCGTCAATTGATGGTTCATCATATATTGGAGCTGGAGAAGCATACTTGGGAGAATCAGGCAACGTTGTTTGTGACTGATTTTCTGAGGGAGGCTGAGGAGTATGTCCATTAGTTAGTACCAGACAAAACCCTCCATTCTCTGTCTTTTTAATTTTCATTGAACGCTTCGTCTCTACTGGAGCTGTAGATTTTGGAGTTAATGAGTTTGGGACTATAGACTGAGACTGGGCATAAACAACTGCTTTGGGATGCATAGATTTCTGGCTGCTGATTTCTGAATTGTTCTGCATCTGAAAGGAATTGCTTGAGGAAGAATTTACTTGTCTAAGGCTATTAACTTTGACCAGCATGGCTGCTTTAGTCCCTGGTAAAGGCTGCCACCCAGTAAGAGTATCTCTGCAAAAAAACAAAACAAAACACAGTGTTAAAAATAAAGCAATAATACATGCCACTTTTGTCAAATGCGGAATAAACCCTGAAAAGAGGAATAAAATATATTAAATTAATCTAATTAATTTTGTTGTGGAAGCAAGCTTTACCAGATTTTGCATTCATTCATTCATTCATTCATTCATTCCACAAAACTGATAGCCTGGTCTCCTCATAGTGGATCCTGGACAGGATACAAGATGAGAACATACAAAATAAAAAATAACATAAAAAATTTATTTATTTATTTATTTATTTATAGTCAACAATAAGTATCAGGAGCACCCATAAAAGTAAAGAAACTAAACACAGGTAGTCCTTGACTTACACCCATTTGTTTAGCAACCATTTGAAGTTAAGATGGTGTTGAAAAAGTGACTTATGACTGGTCCTCACGCTTACGAAGATCGCAGCATCCCCACAGTTGTGTGATCAAAATTCGGACACTTGGCAACTGGTATGTGTTTATGACAGTTGCAGCATCCTGGGGTCACATGACTGCCATCTGTGACCTTCCCAGCTGGCTTCCGATAAGCAAAGTCAATGGGGAAACTGCATGTTTCACTTAATGACCACACGATTCACTTAACGATCAGAGTGATTTGCTTAATGACAGCCGCAAAAAATGTTGTAAAATCGGGTGTGGTCACGTGATGCTTAATAACTGTACTGCTTAATGATGAATTTTCTGGTCCCTATTGTAGTTGTAAATCGAGGACTACTTGAAAATTGCTGAATGCTCTCTGTAATAAGATTGCTTTGGTCTGCCTACAATATGCCCAAAAGTTTGAGGCTATCTGCAATTTGGGAGGAAGGCAGGAAATTTCACAAATTACATTGTAAAAACATTTTCTACTTTCTTCACAGCTATCACAGTATTTGGAAAATAATATCCATTCAGAATTTTTTAAAATGGCTAGATTTTTCCACCTGCATATTTCTTTTCCAGGGAAATCAATGGTGTAATTCTAAAAGGAAAAAAAAACAACAACTGCTTATCTGCTTGTAAGCTCGATTTTCTAGCAATTTTCTGCCACATATTCTTCTAACAAGAAAAATGGAGGTCAATACATGATTGTTCCCTATGCACACAGCTAATGAAATCAAATTAGCCTCATTTTGAGAAATATATATTCTGACAGCAAATTGATTGCAAAAGCAAATACCTAAACACTCTAAATAGTGGCATAATCAAAATGATGAATCTCTCTGCCCATTTTCATCTTGTGAAAACTTCCTCACTTGCTCTATTTTCTCCTTGTGAAAAATCAAATCACCACACCCGGTTATTTATCCAGCTAAAAATACCTGATAAAAAGTAGGAATAAATAAGAGTTTCAGGAGTCTGAGTGCAAAACCTTAGTATTGTATATCAGCTTTTCTATCATGACTAAAATGAATGAAATATATTTAAATGTGACTTAAATACTGCACTTCACATTGATCACCATATTATCAAGTATTAACTCTATCAGGGTTTTTCAAACTGTGTTCCATGGAACCCTAGGGTTCTGTGAGAGAGACTAAGGGCAAAAAAAAAAAAAAAAAAGTTCATTCCACAGGAGCATCCACAGCAATTCTTCTAGGGTACAGTGCAAAGGGTGGGGCTTATCAGCTGACATTCAGAAACCCCAGCCCCGGAAGGCATTTGTGCTCATGGGGCCTCATTGCTTTGCCTGTTTCACATTGATTAATAAATCTTATGCTTTAACTCAAAATGCAGTCAAAGATGGAAACAGAAACAAAACTAAGTCAAAGTGGCCTAAGCAAGAATAAAAGAGAAATGTGTTTAGTTCACATTTAAACATTTAATTTCACATATTTAGACCAATATACAAACAGAAACTAATTTTCTTTCTCTCTCATCCATTATGTCCCTTTTCATTTTTTTCTTTTTCCTTTTACATAGACATTTATTTTGTTCCTAAAATATTTTAAAATAAAATTTAAATGTTAAAAAAAATAATGCTAGAAAAAAGGGGTTAGAATCTTGGAAACAGAATAAAATCCTAGTTCTCAGTTATTGGTGAATACATTAAGACAGTGTCTCTGTAAATTGTTTGAACTTCTTTCTCTCAGATTCCTTAACTGAAGGACTAATGCCTCTTCTAAGTAATCAACTGAAACATGCATCTACCCGTCATTTGTTACGTTTGGAAAGTCTACTTTTTTTTCAAATTCTTTCTTATAGCACTGTTGCTGAGCTTCAGGGTGGGGACAGGGAGAGAAGACAGAAGTGAACTTGTGATTGAAACACCTATAAGTGAACTTCATTTTTCATTTCCGATACCAAAAGCAATTGTCATAACAGCTGGCAGCACCCAACAGATGGCTATGTCAAAAAGCCAAGCACAGGCAGACCAGGTTAGTACTTGGATTGGAGATTACTCAGGGAAATCTGTTTGCTCAGAAGAATACAATGGCAGACTTCCGGGGAAGAAATGGGAAACTGAAGATGACTCTGCTGAAAGTGGAGCTGATGACTGTGGCAGAATGAAGAGCTGGCGAGTAGACCAGCTCTTCATAATTCCTCTTCGGACAAATGCTCCATATAATTGCTCCTTGTGAGTAGACCGCAAGGCAGCTGTCTCTGGTGGGTTCAGAGCTCTGGGAGATGAGGGAAAGCTATCTTTTCACTCAAACCACGGTCGACGCCTTTCAAAAGGACACTGGGTTTGCGTACTTCCTTTTCTAATCACTTCTGGAAATTGCTAGTTAACTGCTTTTCAGCTATTAGGAACCTTTGGATCAACATGTTTTACAGCACCAGGTGAGTTTCCTTCAATCCTTAGCAAAAGAAGTTTTAAATACAAGTTTAAGGACTTAAATTTTTTTTTCTTTTGGAATAAACAGCAAATGGGTGATTAGAACTTTGATTTTGGAGAGTTACAAACAGAGTAAGGGTCCAGATGGATTTGAAATAAGATTTTGGAATTAATTATAAGAATCCTTCCCACGGACAAATGCTTTTGTTTCGAAGTCTCTTAAAAAAACACATGATAGGATGTGACTTTGAAGGTTGAACACTAGAGGGAAACTGAAGGAACTAAATATTATAATTAAAGGAGAAAAACACTTAAATTTGACTTACTAATACAGAATGTAGCAAAATATCTTAACATTGGATGTATTGACGAATATTTTTGAATAATGGACCCATTGTTAAGAATCTCTGCCTCTATACATAGACTGTATTTAAAAGATGTTATGGAAGAGGAACAAGTTTTACCGGACAGACTGAGACTGATCTGAAAATGGATTTAAAAATGACAGGCTACAAAAATGATATGGAAAAAGATGCTACACTGGATATACAAATGAAACCAGCCAATGTCTTAATAATTAAAAGGGATATACAAATAAAAAACCAAAAGAGTGACCGAGATAACTTTCCAATATTGGATTTACAAAAGAGACTTGTTAAAACTTTGAAGAATTTTGTGAGAAGGAACAAAGAAAAAATGAAAAGAAGTCAAGTTCTAGGACATTATTTGAAGGAACTAAAGATCAAGATTGTTAAAAATAAAAGGAAAGAATATAAAATTGGTTTATTTGATCAAGGTTAAAATAGATATGTTGTTCTCTCTGGTAACGCTTAATGGAGTTTTGCTGATCAGGACTGAACAACTAGGCTTTAAGGATTTGTTTAGCAAGGGGATGGGGAAGAAGAGATCATCTGTTGTGCTTTAAGAGAAGGTAATAAGTTACTAAAATTGTTTATACTCATTGTGATGAAGGAGGAAGTAATTTCTTTATATATTTCTTTTTTCTTTACTATATTCTTATTTTTTCTTTTCTATTTTTCTTTTCTGCACTATTTTTTAGTTTGTATTAGTTTTTATCTTTTTAATTGTAATTTTTAATAACATTTCTATTAAAAAAAAAGGCAATGGCAAATTATGTCTGTACCATTACCAAAGACCAACCTGGATCTATTCATATAGAGATCAGGAGCTGAATTCTGATTTAGGCTTTACATTTACATTATTAAAAAGAATATACAAGTTGAGCAAATACTCAAGGATAATTTATTCAGAATGGTATATTTTCCTGCCTTCTTCTGTTCTTATTTTGACCAGGGTCTTGTTGGCAAGGTTGTAGTGAAAAACAATGTCCATCCAGTAAATCTAGATTGCCCATCCTTCCAGAACAGTTATGTCCATCCTTCCAGAACTGAAACAGTTATTTCCAGAACAGAAATAACTTTCTTACGCTGAAGTAACAGAAAGAAGGTGAGGATTATGAGAAATTCAATACATGGCCTTTACATTCCAATTCTGATCTTCAGAAAAATTAATCATGTTGAACATTGTTACAGTCTGAGAGACCACTTTTAAGAATTACTCAGTACAAGATTATTTCAATAGGCTGCAACCAGTCAAGCAGAACCTCCTGACATATCCAGTCTGTGTAGTTCAGGAGCTTTTACCCCTTCCAAAAAAGGATCTCTTCCTTTAGCCCTGCTCAGATCCAAAGCATTTTGGATCTGAAAGAAAGCAAAGAAAGTGCTTTGAATCTTCCTGGCCAAAGCTAGCAATTCAGAACACATCTTGTAATAATTCTGAAACATAATGGGCAGCTGTGCAATCATGTGGAAAATGTATTAATGACAAATTCCATTTTTAAGCCACTGATGACAAATCTTAAGCTATAAAAAGTATATTTGGGGGAAAAAAAAATAGAAATAAGGGAAGTTAACAATTACACACAGAAAAATTCAAATAAAATCCATCCAGTTACCTGAATTTACCTGAATTACCTATTGTATATACGTAAGATCAAGGATTTTAGAATCTGGAAAGATGTAATCTTGATCTCCTATTTCAAAGCTCTTAGCTCTGCTTTTTTCTTTCCTTGAGCAGTATCTTCAGTGCTCTTAGAATGTGAAGGATAACTTCAAGCCTTCTTCTTTCAAGAGAGTGACTGCTGCTTTGCCCAATCAAGCAAAATGTTCTATCTCTGATTCAGCAATCTAGCCATCACCTCAGAAAATTATCTAGTGGCTGAACAATCCTATGGTTAAATGATAAGTTCGATTAGTTTTAGAAAGAATTATATGGGAGAAGCTTTGGGGGAAAATAAAACATGAATTCCATGTATTTTGGCTTCTCAACATGAGATGATTTACCAGATACTTTAGATGGCACTGTTGGGCTACATTACAAATTAGGTATTTGTTACAAATACCATCTTGAATTTTGGACAAAACCCCACTGTCTAAGTTTTGTGCTGAAAATAAGAAAATATAAAAGGTAGGTGGGAAACATTTTGATGTAAAAAGGATTCTGCAGCATTTCTACAAACTGTCACCTGATTCTCCAAATGCTTCTTTGGCCTGCTGTTGCACTTTAATCTCTACAATTGACTTCATTCCGCTGAATCTTTAACTGGTCTTCTAATATACCCTCTTACAATAAACATGTATGAAAATAAATTACAAATTACACAGGCAGAGTATTGGTTATTTTATATATTAGTAGATAGGGGAGCTTCTATTTTAGAGTTTCCGGTTCTCAAAAATCCTGGGATAAAGGCAATTTTCAAGCTTTACTTGCACAACTCTGTCAATCTGCTATCTCACCTTTCTATTTTAAGCACTACTTTTTTCCTCCTCTATTAAAGTTGCTCTCTACTAGCCTTTTCCACCTATCATGTTGTTGTAATTGGAGAGTTCTTCATGTAACAAATTGACAGGTTAGAACAGATGCATCCCAATACTAACAGGAGAAAGCAGGGCTGGTAGCATCTGCAGTTCTGTTAGGCCTTGCCAGCTTTCTGTTAGAAAAATAGTGTCATAGGTGCCAACCCTACACATACTGCAAAAGAGCTTGTGTTGTGCATGATTATTAGACAGGTGCTCCATCAGTTGTGTATAGCTGCCTTTGTTCATTATCAGATGATAGTTAAGAATGTCATAGGCAGCTGTTCAAATGGATTATATGAACCTTCCGTATTAAGACTTTCTAGTATTTTGTTTGTACTTTTATCTCAGTTGTGCTTTATCAATATCCTACGATATTGCTTTGTTTATTTCTTTTTAAGCAACAGACCACGCAGTTCCAGGTTCAGTACAATAACTGGGAAACCCAGTCAGGAGTACTTTCCACATGCGGCAAATGTTATCAGTGCAATGACTATATGGACATATTCTATTGTTTTCCTAGAAACAATACGGAAGTGGTTTGCCACTGCTTTCTTCTGGTCTGTAATTTCTTTTGAAAATCTTATGTTAGATTTTCAAAGTCCTCTAAAGGTCTAATATCCAAAACATACAATGTCCTGACAGAAGTTGTTGGAGGGGGATCAATAACTCTTAAAGAAATACAGGAATTGGATTTAAGACATAATATCTCTGATACACAATGGGCTACACTTTGGAAGAACCCAACATTATGATCAATATCTGCAAGGAGCAGGGAAATTCACTTAAAAGTATTAATGGGTGGTATCGTGCCCCCTTAAAGTAACTAAAATTACTTGGAAAGGCCCATATAAATGTTGGAAGTGTGGTGAAACAAAGGGCACCTATATGCATATATAATGGTCCTGTGAGGTTGTACAAAGATTCTGGTGAGAAATTATTAGAGAGATTAATAGTATGGATATAGGAAAATTCAGTTACAGTTCTGAGATATGTTTACTGACATTATTCAGTGACACAACTCAAAGAACTGAAAATAAGGTAACTATTCAATTCATGATGACTGCAGCAAGGCTAGCTATAGCACGATATTGGAAGAGCATACTGTAGAAGCTCCCACCCTAGATCTCTAGTATTAAAAATTAAGAAAAATTGTTGCAGTGGAAAAATTGACATATAAAAGATGGGAGGATTGAAATATACTTCTGATTTAATTTGTGAAAAAGTAATCCTTTCTGCACAGCAATAATAGGCCAAATTCCTCTTTATTCCAGTATATACAAAAGTTGCTACTGGAAACTTGACTTTTTAGATCTTTTTAATATGTCTGCTGACTTATAAATCAATAAAGTCAAAACAGCTTTTTAAAAAGAAATTACTGAACTGTTTCAGATGACAATTCTCATTTTGCTTCTCTAGATGAGAACAGAGACTTGTGAGAGCTGGCTATTACTAACATTCCTTTCTTGGGAAAAAGGAGTATGACTTGCATGGCTTTGCTTCTATGTTCCTACAATCTTATGCCAGGTAGTAACCCTGAGAAGTCTGGGTGATTTTAATTAAAAAATATTGTTTTATTCAAGAACTAAGAGTGAATTATTTGCTGAAAAATTACTTTTGTCAAGTGGGTAATTTTAAAAAGCCTGATACGCATTAACCCTTCCACTGCTATTTCTGAGATTATTTTTTAAACATTTATTCCATATTTCAACACCATATTATAATATTTATTTTTTCCTTTTTATGTTGTTATAAATCTTGATACATTGTTTCAATACAGTAATGTGTATACAATATCAATTGAAGATTATTGACGTTCTATTATTTAGATAGAGTACTGAAGATAAGAGAAAAAATATTCTATGAATATTAATTACAATTTAGGAGACAACATTACAAGCATAAAATTATTTGACTTTTCATCCAAAGTTGAGTATAATATTAAAAAAAATCCGCTGCGAATTGCATCAGTGTTCTGTGAGGTTTTGATCTTAAACTAATTGCTTAGAATTAAAATTTCCATTATATTGTTACTTAGTATGTGTATGTATGTGTGTGTATGTGTGTATACACACACACATTTATAAATATACATATATACATATACACATATGCGCTCTGGAAAATGCTCTAATGCTGGGAAAGGTGGAAGGCAAGACAAGAAAAGGACGACCGGAAGCAAGGTAGATTGACTCAGTTACAGTGGTAATGAATGAACTATTAGGAGACCTGAAAGAACAGGTTAGGGATAAATCGTCATGGAAAAAATCTATCTACATGGTCTCTCGAAATCTCTTTCTCTCCAATCTCTTTGCTCTGTGAGTGAGGGGGAAGCAAGCAATTTCTGTAAGCAATCCCTCCTTTGCCTCCTTTGGATGGAGATTTCAAGAGAGTAATCTTCTACACATCAAAAGCAATGCGATTGTGCTGGTAGCGGAAAGGATCAGGCAAAGGAGAAATTGCCTACAGAAATCGCTTGCTTCCTGCCCCACCACCACCCCTAGAGTGGAGAGATTGGAGACAAAGGCATTTCAAGAGAGTAAGCTATTTGCCTTGCATGCTCGTGGCTCCCAGCCCTGGATTATGGTGGGATTGCATTGCTTTTGATATGTACAAGACAGCAAGCAGGCACTTGAGCATTCCAAAGGGCAGGGGAATGGTCAGAAGGCAAACAAAAGCCGAAGGTGTGAAACTGAGTAGTGTTGCCTCTTTCCAGCCAGAAAGCAGTCGTGGTGAAAGCAAAGTTGCTGGTCCCAGTTAGGGTCATTAAGAGAGGACCACCTGTAAAGATGTTTTAGCTGTATCAGCCTAACAGAACAGGAAACAGAATAAATACATCACAATATTAAGGGCCACTTAGAGTCTCAGGGCTACATGTAAGTTTCTCTCTCTCTCTCTTTTCTATATAGATATATATGGAAAAGCGTCTTCTAGTCAATACTGCTGAAAATTAGCAGCACTTCCTCTACCTTTGGAGCCATTCTGTGTGTACCTGGTGCTGTTGATCAAATAATTTACTAGGCTATGAAGGTATTTTCATTTTGTGCAAGATTATGTAAAAGCATTCAGAGATATAATTACTTGTAACTTGTAGAAGGCTTGAGAATATAATAAGTGCCATATATATTCACAGAAGCCTAACAAAACAGGCAAGAGCCTTCAAGAAATAAGCTAAACAAAAATAATCAATGCTGATATATAATAAGTCTATTATATGTCTTTCAGATATTTTCATAAGTTTCAAGATAAGTTCCATATTTGTCTAGTCACTTTCTGGACATAATTTTAGTCTTAAACACACAATCTGTTCTAAAAAAATCATTTACAGATGCCTTTTCCAGAGACTTTCAAACATAAGTAATCCATTCATGCAGGCAAGTGTGCAATACCTCACAAAGTTGTTGTGGGGAAAATAGGAGGCAGGAGTAATAGATTTGTTCACCTAATACTTGAATTATATATATCTTTATAACTTTATATCTATACCTCTATAGATATACATAGTTATCTATCAGTCAAAAAGGTGGGATAAAAATATAATAATAATAACAACAACAACAACAACAACAACAACATACTCTATCAGAATTAGATTTATTTCTGGGAAAATATGCATAGATATTCACTTTGTATTTAACAGTTGTTGCCCTTTCTTTAAAGAGTCATACTAATTCCATTAAAGAACAGAAGTTCTTTGAGCTAAACATATACAACTTATTTCTTCCACACTTAAAAAAAAAAGCACAAAGCAAATCAGGATATCTTTAGTCTTTTGGAATTGTAACTCATCTGTGGAACTAATTTGGGGTTTGGGGGAGCATCTTCTGGTGGTGGTTAATTATTCTTTATTTTATTTCACAATAATTTTAAGAAGTTCACTTTAACTTAAAACAATCTTGGGGAGGAAATTAAGTGACTGTGCACTCAAGATCACACATGAGTTTCATGACTGACCACAGACCTGAACAGAACTTTCCTCATTCTGGGCTGATTACAACATTTCAGAAATTTTTAAAACAGTGACATAAATACTAGAGACACACTACACTTGAACTTAGCCAAAAAGCCGAGGAGATGTGGCATAAATACAGGCATGGTAGCCACTTGGGACTTGCAATCTCAGCTCTTCCCAGGTCTTTAGTCTTTACAAAAAAAACCAAACTTGGTCATGATCTGTTACAGAAGTGGTGTGTCCTAGGTATTTGTCTAGAGCAGCTTGATAAATGGGGGCAATGTTGCAGCCAGCCTCAGTGCTTACCAGATATGGTGATCACTAGATGGCAGTAAAGAGATACAACTTTTTGCTGCTGTCTAGTGATCATCTGTATTTTTGCAGCTCAGATCTGATAGCCTGATGTGGTGTAACCTACTAGTGCTAATCTATTCCCAAGATGCTGCTGCTGCTGCCACCAAACCCCCCGCCCCCCCCGCCGGCCACAAAAGAAGTTTGTGTGTGCAAGTTCTGAGCATCAGAATAAGACTATTTCCTCAAATTCGGCCACAAGCGCTTTAACCAATAACTAATATTGGAATAGGGAGTTCCTCTGAAAAGTGTGTCTTGGGGCCTAGAAACCTCTATTCATGCTCCTGGTTTATGATGATATTTACTGAGATTCAACAGCTTCCAGCTCAACTGCTTTCATTCAAATATTTTTCCCACAGTTCTCCAAGTAGAACAAACAAGACTACTTACCTATTTTTTTACAATAAGCAGCCAGAACCATTCCTCATCTTATGAGTTATTTTTTTAAAACAAGGGTGTGTTTCCCTCTTCCTTCTATAGCTACAAAACAGAGAAATCTGAAAACAATGTACCTTTCAGTTTCTGGCCTCTTCTCCAGACTGTTTCTGTCTTTACCCTTCTCCATGTCCTGTAGAAGAGTTATCTGGATAGGAGTGTTTCGTCCCTCACTACTTGTACTGCTCCTGTGCTGTGATGTCCTGAAATCAGACTGGGAATTGCGTTTCATGGCTTGGAGCTGAGCTAATGGCACAATGTCACAACCCTGTGGCCTGTGCCACACAGTCTGCTGAGTGATGGCATTGTAATAATAGAAACGATTGTTGTTTTGATCAAAGAGTTCCCACCACTGGTTCTCATCAGACTGACGGACTCTGAGGTTGGGTGGTGGATCCCAACCACATTCTCCAGTTGTCAAGTTGACATACATTCGTTCTCGAGAACGGGGTTCAATAATTTCCACCCAATCTGAGCTGAAATAACAAAGGAAATACATAGTTAGTTTCAATCAAAACCACAATGCTTTGTCATGACTACAGCAAAGGTTGCATGTGAGATCTGTGGCTACCTATTTATAAAGTCTGATGGATCCGTACCATTCTGGTGATTAACATATATTAAAAACTGTTTAGATTAAGCTTCTAAGATTAAAAATGCATGTTCTAAACTTGGGCAATAAACAAAAAAGTTTATTTACATCAACTTTCTATTATAATATTTGGTAAGATCCTAGTTCTATTCTATGAACTACAGAGTCGTAAACCACATGGAATGTAACAGAGTAAATTCCACTTTTTTTTCCTCCCCATATAATTTAGAAAATCTTCACCATGCAATCTTGTGAAGCCAGTTCAGAAAAGTTGTTTGCAAGGTAGAACTTCTGCCATGTGGCTATATTTAAAAAAGCAGCAATGCTACAATTTACATCTATATGTTGGCTACTCAACTCAAGAACATACCTGCAAAACAGAAAAAAAATTATCTCATGAACAGAGCTTTTTTACAACAAGAAATAACAATATAACACATTTGTACCCTTCAAATGCTTCAAAGGCTTTGTAATTTTCAAGTTCAAGTATCGAACATACGTTTTCTCTAATATAGACCCTCACCACTTAAATAGGATAAACTGCGTATTTATTGAGATGACAGAGAATTAGACAAGAGGTAGCAGTAAACTGTCCTAGCAAACTGGGAGAAGGTTCAGGAATTAATGCCCAAGAATCTTTAAATACAAAAGCATTATTCTCACAAATCTAAACAACTGAAGGTCCGCTTTAATCTGAATGCTATGGCCTTTTCATGGAAATTCTCAATACACTCACAAAGGGTATTTTACAGTATTAACCACCAAGCCACAGAAAAGTACACAAAATTCCCTTCTGAAGTTCTATAAACAAGCAGCTTTAAAACAAATCAAGTATTTGCTACAGAAGAACTGCATTTTCTGCCTCCAATAAACTTTTCACTTTACTTTTTTTTTTTTGCCTTCCAGTCAGTGTTGACTCCTGGCAAATGCCTGAACAAGTCCCTGCATTTACTATTATTAACTATTTTATTTTTATGCATTTCTCATCCTCAAAGAGCCCAATGAAGAGAACAAAAAAGTGTTAAGAATGATTCAACAAAACTATCATCAATAAAACCATAATAAAACATGACAGTAGAAGCAATTCTATTTTCCTAATACAGGTAGTCCTTGTTTAGCGACCACACTTGGGACTGGTAACTTGGTTGTTAAGTGAAGTGGTCACTAAGTGAAACCGCAACTGTACTTATGATCTTACTTCAGCTTTCCTTTGTTTTACAGACTTGCAAAGGACATAAATGCAAGGATTGGTCACAAAGTTAGTTTTTCATCACTGCTGTAACTTGAACAGTTGCTGTATGAGGCAGTTGCTAAACGACTATGGTATTCTCTTTTTTAAAAAGCTATATAGTTATAACTTGAGAATATCTATCTGCCTTTAACAACTCTCTGTCTAGAGCAACATTTTTAACCTCAGATTTGTAATATGTGATTTTAAAGTATAATTAGGCATAAAACTACATAATTAGACTTTTTGAGAGTTCAGGAAGAAAGTCTAAGATTCACATTTTCAATAGCATATATGGGTTTTGATTGGGCTCCTCTTAACTTGACGTCCTCCAAGGTGTCTATTTTGCCATGCCCACCAGTTGATTATATAAACTATATATTATTTGAATTTTGGAGCAGAAATATAAATATGATTTTGCTGGCACAATAACAAACCAAGATCTCAGCTTATGGCAAAGACTCATGTGTATTAAAACATGACGTTTTGTTATGGGATGGAATGCCAGGGCAATGAAAATGTAGGAAAGTTTCTTTTTTTTAAAAAGCAAAATATTAACTGGAGTGTTGCACACAGATATGTCTCACCCCATCCTATGATATTTATAACCTTAAATCTTTATCCAGGCACAGCATTCTTGAAAACAGCTTTCTATATTGCCCCTGCTCCACCCAGAGTTAAGAAACTTGTACATTATTTTCCTTTATTTAAAATGGAAAGCATGCATTCCTTTTCCTAAAACCAAATTATTTTATTGGACACATCATTTAAACAGAAGCACTGTCTGCAAGGTTGTAAGTAATGCAATGATTTACCTAACCCTCCTTAGTCTATTTGAAGCTTAGACACAAAGGAAACAATTTCAGTCTGCTCTAGGGGACCCTGGAGGCACTAGGTATTTTTGATCCCTAAAGTAAATTTATTTACTAGACTTTTAACTCATTCTGATCTGTAAGACAGTCTGAGACAACAGCAAGATCTGCATCACCAGTACGCCTTCCTTTGTTGAGAAGCATTCCTAGGCAGAAGGGTTTCCAACTGTCCTTGCCATGCACTTTGCCCAATTTAGGACCATCCCCCCAGAATCTAGCGGGAGTGTAATGTTTGAAGAGCATCTGTGTCCATTAAAAATAGGGGGAAGGCAGAGAATGAATGTTCAATTCTGGTTCAACATCAAGCTCTCTCCCCCCTGCCCCCCAGACCCAGTTCTGAGGATGCAGGCAGGGAAAGGATGAGTTTTGTAATACTCCTGCACTCTCACTTTGGGGTCCCATATCATTGTCCTGCCACTGAAGGATCTGCAAACAACTTGGGTGGGGTAGGAAGGCCAATTAGGAAGCTTAGGTTTCTGTGGGTACTGCAAAGGGTATTGAAAAAGATGGGATGCATACAATAGATATGTCTGCTGTTTCCCAAGAGCTGTCAGCATCTGGATGTTTCTTCCAGTGAATCAGATGTTCTATTTTGTTCCTTCTATGCATGGAATCCAAAAAAAATTCCACTTTCAATTCTTCTTCCTTCCAATTAAGACTGAATGGGATGTACTGTAAGACACATGTTTGTAAGGGGCATGGAGGGTGTTTCAAGAACCAGGAGGGAGCAGTGAGAGATGGGTTTGTAAGACACCAATGAGCATCTGTGTTGTTTTTCTGTAACTGACAACAGCTGACAACTACTTGTTCCAATTACATGGATTTGACTACTGAAGAAGCTGATGCAAAAGAAAGAGGGGATACAGAACAGCTTTTCATCAGCTGTCTGCCTCAGTTCTTCTAGTTGTCTGTCTATGGCAGCACTGAATTATTAACAATTATGTACCTCTCCAAGGTGTCTGGAATGCCTTGCTGAACTAGCTCATCTTACAGTTCATCACACAGGTCTTCTTTAAATTGGTCAAGTAAAGCCAGTTCATTCCAGCTAACATTTCTCAAGTAACATTGAGATATGTAGCTACAAATATCTGTACTTTGCATTTATCCTGGCACAATTTGTACATTTCACTGTCAACTGTTGCTCTTCTGGCAGAGTCAAAAAGGGCAGATCTCAGTTTAAGCATAAAATAGATTTAATTGTCCAGAACCAGGTTAATCGTGTCAATAACTGAAACTTCCATTTTGCAGCTCCATCTTTCAAGAGTCCAAGATTAAATCCCATCTCCTATATCTTCTGGGTGATTGACTGAACCAACTGGATAATCAGAGCAGATGCAGGCCCACCTGATTCTCATATTGAAGCAAGATACTGGCAACCTGTTCAGCAGTCAGCTGCATAGCAAGAAACTTGCTCACCATGACCAGGGGCCATGACTTTGAATCAAGGTTGTTTTTGTAGTAGAGGGAGTAGGGATTAGTCAGAATTAATGTCAGGTTTCTGATAGTAGCCTGAACTGGAAATTGTTAAACTCAGGAACAAATTCTGATCAGTAAGATTTTAAACTCAGGAACAAGTTCTGATTAGTAAGATTTATTAAGAAGAAGGTTAAAGTAACAACACAAAAATTCCAGTGAGAACTCCATTTTCAAACAGAATATTTATATATAGGCAAATTCGGATGGAAAGGTTCTAGATTTCTTTTCAGATAAAGGGGAAGAGCTTTCTTTTGGGAAGAAGGGCAGACTGCACCTGTTGATTGGCCACTACATTTCATATCAATCTGAAAGCCAACTCATACATGAAAGTACCTTCATACCTAACAATGTTCACCATTGCTGATTTAAAAAAAAACAACCTTTTCTTTCACTCTCCTAACCTACGGATTTCCCTTCTATAGCCCTAGCTGATCTGCAAATACATCGGACATCTTTACTTTTTAATTTCTAAAATCAAAAGAAAAGCCTTGTGTTCAGGAGAACTTTCCTTTCATTGGTATATTTTACTTTCCAGAAAGTTACCAATATGGAACAAACATGTTATCATGCAATGAATAAACCAGAAAAGAATATTTTTTTACTTCTTAAATGCTGTTAGTAATTTTATTATACATACATAAATACACATAAACTCCATCTTGGAGTGTGTGTCTTTATTTTTGAAAGTTTTACAAGCCAGGAGTCCTGGTTGGATAACATGCTTAACTAAGTTGTTAAGCATTGACTGAGCTGTATCCAAAAGGGAGGTATGCCTACCTGGATCTCAAGTATTGCATCAGCCTTGATGCAAAGGAGTGGTGCTTATCCAACGGGAGACTGATTACTAGAAACTCTGTTCCATAGGTGGCCAGATGTGAGGCATTATATGTGCTATCAGGCCAAAGGGACAAGCTAGGGAAGCTTCTGTTATTCTGTTTTCACATCCCTGCCCAAGTTGCTTGATCTCAAGGTGCCTAGGATGTTAGTGCTGACTGACTTCAATCTACTATCCTTGGGTGGTGGGATCTAAAATGGCTTAGGATTTCATGGCCACCATGAAAAGCATGGGCTTTTCTCAGGTTATCATGGGCCCAACTTGGGGTGGCGGGGGGGGGGGGGTCATACTACATCTAGTTTATACCTTGGAGCAGCTGATATATGATCTGGTGCTGGGAGATATAAGAACTAGTCCCTTGTCACTGACTTCCTGGTGACTATAGGGTTAACCAGTGTGACCAGGATTACTCTGTAATCTCCACAGAGGGACAGAATCAATTCAAACAATCCAGCCCAGGTGTCTTACCAATCTGAATGGACTCCAGGGCTGCTTCATGAGTTTCCCAGCAATCCAGAGTGTGATTCAGTTAAGAGCCTTGCTGACTTCTGGAAAATGGAGGTGACAAAGAGTCTTGACAAAACTGTCTCTGAGTGGCCTCTTTTGTGGAAGATTGTTGAAAAGTAACATGGTGGCAGTTACAAAGAGCTCTGGAAGAAACATATTATCTAAACCCTGTTCAGTGAGGATTCAGGGCCAGGCGGGGATGGAAACTGCACTGATCATTCTCATTAATGACCTTACTTCACATGTTTGTGTTATGCCTAGTATCTCCAACAGATTATGCTGTAACTGCTAATGCAGCATACAACAAGCAGCATGTACAAATGCTTATGTGTACTGATTTGCAGCATACATCTTTCCATCATTGTTCACTTGGAGGATTGAGAATTAAGTGGGGGACCCCTTTGCTTTACTCCCCCCCCCCCGCAAAAAGGCAGCAGAAGTGAACATTCACTTTTATATATTATTCTACAGTGGTTTTGCCCTTTCCTGAATGGCTGATTCCAGTCAATGACTTACAGCTCCTACTGAAACAGCTGATGAAAACTGTGGCCATGACAGCCTTTATCCAGCTCTGGCTGGTATGCCAGTTACAGCTGTTCTTGGAACAGAAAGCACTGGCAACAGCCACTGTTCTCTTCCTCATCTTCTGATGGCACTATTGTAATTTATGCCCTTGAAAACCACCCAGAAACTACAGTTGGTACAGAATACAGCTAACCATATGCACCTTTACTTTTAACTAAGATCTGGCTGTTTTGGGAGATTGATGAGTCAAAGGGAGACTGTATCTAGGATGTATGATGGCATTGGTTATCACTATTATCAAAAGCTGGATTGTTGATTATTTATTCTTTAGATGCCTACATTGTCACAAACATAAGACTCAATCATATTTTGCTATTTATTGCTATTCCTATTGTTCTATTTATTAGTTTTTGTAAGCTATTGAAATATTATTGATTGAAGCAACATAAAAGCACCTTTAATAAATACAGTACAATACACCTCTCAGTCCTTCTCTCCAGTTCCATTATAAGCTGTAACAGAAGATGGTATCTCTCCCCAACACCCAGAACTTTGCTACTATGCTAAACAGTTGTGCTTTAAGGTAACATTTATGCAGCTCTCTGAACACCAGGACCACTGTTATTGACTCCTACATCTGTGCAAAGTATTCAAAAGAGGTGTTTGATGTTGCATGGGAAGGCAAACAAAGCATATCTCCTTGAATTGTTAAAGCAGCCATGTCTTTTGCAAAGCTCCCACAATTGCTTCAAAAGTGATCCCCAAATATCTACAAAGAGAAGTATTTAATTTGTGCTTTCACACATTATGAAAAAATTCTTTATATGCTACTGAATACTTACGGGTTGCAGACCAGTGAAATAAATAGCAAACCAATAGGTTTGTGGAGTACTGCTGCTCACCTCCTTAATTCTTATCAATTCTAGCCGCTTTCAAATGTTCCTGAGAGAGGGTTACACGCTCACTTCAGATTTTGCAGCATGGCTGGGTAAACAAAATTTAAGACTAAGAACCTTGTTCCCCCCATCTCTTGCAATTCTTCCCCTTTAGGAAATGAACTGGGAACCACTCTCATATTGTCTAGGGCCACTCTCAGAACTATTCCTGTTACCACCTATCTCAACTTCTCTTTCCAGTAGAAATGGAATATTCCCTTTTTTGGTCATCAAAGGAGGCTAGGTCAGAGATTAATTACAAGTTTGTTTTAGGTTGTAATTTAGTAAATGCAATTAGATTATATGGTTGAAAAACATCCTGCATACCACTCCAAAGATTGAAGAGAGGTAAGGTACTGCTGAGTATTAGGATGAAACTACACATACAAAGATTTAGAATTATTTAATTTAGGAAAGCACCTGTTAGCTTTACTTGGAACAGAAAACTTTCTAAAACCATTTGCAGTAAATGGAATTCAGGCCTAACTTAAGCCAGGAGCAAGGGTTTAAACAAAGACAGGAAACCGGCTTTCCTCCAGGTATTCTGGGTCACAAATTCCCTGTAATTGCTCACACTGGCGGGGAGTTTGTCTAAAAATCTAACTCTAACCTGTAAAGCATTAGGTTGCAAGCTACATGTTTCGATATGATATAGGTCCTCTCCATACATTCAGTCACCAATGTTGCTGCGAACAGTAAACCCAGATGGCTAAGAGGAGGCTGCTTACTCTCCAAAATGAAAGCCTTTAATTCCATTTAGTTTTACAACTATTAATAGTTATGAAACTATTAAAAAACATTAGTTGAAACACAAAATGTGTCCCAATCACCACTGTCTTACATAATTCATTAAACAACTTTTGATTTGTGCTCTCTTTATTGAGTTTTATTATATTTTACTTATTTTTTTTTTATTGTAAGCAATTTTGGGAAAACTCTCTTAAAAAGGATAGAGATATTTCAAAAAATAGTATCAGGGCAATAAACATGTGAAGTACAACTCAACCAATTAACATAAATAGTTCTGGTATTATGCACATATCCATTTGTAACTTTTAAAAATGATTTTATGTTTGCATAAACCATACCAGCCAAGTCATATACATACAACCAACCTAGAGAAGGAATTATTTTGCCAAGGGGAAGTATAAGCATTTGGCGGAGCACAATGACTCAGAGAGGGAATCCTTAATGTATAAGGTAATCCAGATAAAGGAGTACAATGATCAAAAGACTATTAATATCCCAGCAATGAGCTTTTCTCCCCTCCCTGCAAAACCTAAGGCTTGCCCGAACAAGAAATGGCATATTAGGTAAACACATATTACAGACTTGGCACCAGGAAATAATAGCACTGATGCTTGCTGTATAAAGAATTGATAAGTCTATGATTGTAATTCTTGTGTTCTAATATTCACTTTTCTTCATTATGTTTCTGGAATTTTACATCATTCTAAAAATGCTGGAAAGGATCACAAAAAGAGAATTATAAAATTGAAACAGATCCTGGCTTAGGCCCAGATTTCTTAGAACTAGTATATTCCTATCCAACTCTTTTTTAAGCCTGCATATTTTACATCCATTTAGTTGAATAAATAAACTGTTTCAATGTTTCAAAACATTCACTATCTGTCCAGAATCTACAAATGAATTTTGCAATTATCTTGCTGCTTCTCTGAGCCCTTGTGTAGGAAACCAAACATTTTACAGTACTTGTTCTCTCTGAAAAGCCAGCATATTAATACCCTGAGTCAGTTCTTTTTTTGCTAATAAAACAGGTCACTGCAAACATGCAAAACATATATAATTTTATGCCAAATACACAATGAAAAGAACATGAAATTATAGATTTATCATATATGATATCCTTCACAATGGATCATATTTTATAAGACAAATTGTGCATAATTCTTTTGGCCCTCCTGAATGTTTATCTCCATTAGGTATCACAGAAATGCTTTTCTCATTATCATATAAGAATGACATGTCAATGTTCTACTATAAAAAAATATAGAGTGTAAAATATACCATATTTATTGACGTATAACATGCACTTTTTTCCTTAAAATTTGGGGCTGAAATCCTAGCTGCGTGTTATACGCCGATATGCCCTGCGGCTTCTCGCCTCAAGCAGCAGAGCTGGGAGAGCAAAGTGCCAGTGGCTGGGAGAGCATTTCTTTTTTGGCAACTGCTGCAACTCCAGATGGTCGCAGAGGGAGGT
This sequence comes from Python bivittatus, assembly GCF_059951505.1. Classification (NCBI taxonomy): domain Eukaryota; kingdom Metazoa; phylum Chordata; class Lepidosauria; order Squamata; family Pythonidae; genus Python; species Python bivittatus. The sequence continues at coordinate 73,502,367 of NW_028277098.1, read as the reverse complement.
GCGGAGTCCATGTTGTGCCGCCCCAGAAATGGGATTGGTGCTCCTCCGAAGGCTGCACTGTGCTGTTGGGAGCACCAGAGAGTCCCGACTTTCCAAATCAGCCGCTGTCCCGAGTGTGCTGCGCCTGGAGGAGAAAGAGTTAAGTACCGGTGTTTGTGTGCGTGCGTGTGCGTGTTTGTGTGGTATTCCTCCCCTACCATTCAGTGATTTTGAGAGACTTGCAGAGCGCGCGGAGTGGGCTTGGAACAGGAAATCCAGGAACTCCAGGGCAGAGCGGGGTGCTTCCCTCCGGACCGAGCCTCTGACTTTGCCCAGGCTGAGGGACCGTGCAGTCCGGAGAGGTGAGTGTCATGTGCCGCACTGCGCTGCCCTGGCAAGGCTGCTGGAGAACCCGGGTCCCTGGACTCCCCTGTGTTCTCAACAGCACAGTGCAGCCTTTGGGGGAGGTGAGGAATAAAAACTGCACAAACACACACGCACACACACTGGCTCTTAACTCTTCCTCCTCCAGGCTCAGTGTGCTTGGGACAGCAGCTGGTTTGGAAAGTCGGAGGCCTGGAGAATGGGTGGCATGTGGCTCTCTGCCCCCCCCTGTTTTAGCAAACTGAGGAGCCGCTGAGGATCTGCTCTTTGCACTTTACTCTGACACTGAGTGCTGGAGAACTTGGGTCTTCAAACACTCCCATGCTCCCAATGGCGCGGTGCAACCCTCAGGGGAGGGGGCTGCCCCTCCGCGCCAAAGTTTCTCCCAACAGGAAGGAGGGAGGAGCGGGCAAAGCCATGGGGAGCTGGAGGAGAGGCTACATCTTCCGCCCTCCGCTGGTCCTGGGGTGATCCGAGAGGGGTTGGGTGCAGCTCCCAGCGGGTGGCTGGGGGGCACTGTGCAGCACACCGCAGGCTCCACACCTCCTCTGCAGCCATCTGGAGTGGCAGCACTGGGTTGCGGTGGCTGCCAAAAAAGAAATGCTTTGCTCTGATACTGAGTGCCAGACCGCACGGGTGATGTCACTAAAGACTGCAAACAGAGGAGGCATACCCTAATAATAAATTGCTGTACCCCATAATCCACTCGGACCACCAGGGATTTTTAACCCCTACTAGTCCACCAGAGATCTTACCTGCCTGCCTGCTGCAGACAGGTAAGCAGGAAGGGAGGGAATAAGTACCAGTATGGTGGTAAACAGATTACCATTACCACACACTACACACAGCTAACAAACACTAATGGTACATACACATTACACACAGCCAGCCTACAACATACAAAAGAGGTGCTTTTTCTTTCATATTATGTATTTACCTTATAAGTGGTATAAATATGAATAAGCTCATATTCATAAGTTCAGAGCTCCCTTTATTTTGCTTCCAAGTCATTTATTTTAAATTTGTTTTTTTTATTCAAACTTCCTTCTTCTGCGTGTTATATGCCTGTGTGTGTTATACACTGATAAATACAGTATTTGCTTTTTTTATTCCACAGAAAAACTTTTTAAAAAGTTTTTAGTATATCTTTTCTCTAATTTTAAACCATTTTATTCATTTCCACACTGCTGTCAAAATTTAAAAAAATTTTTTTTTTAAATTATAGATCTGACTACTCAGGAAAAAAAAAGGGCAAAAAATGTGTTTTCTGCCTTCACATCAATTTCTCTAACAGAATATTCCAAATCTGGGGGCTAACTGGGGAAAAATGTTATGATTTTTTTTTAGTGAGTTAGCTGATTTAAGAAATGTTTTTACTCATTCATGTTGCAGAATAAAAATTTTAGACGAAATAACCTAGAACATTAAAGATTCATTCCTGTGAATACCAGATAATTCAGTATTTTCAACAACATTATAAAACTTAATATCCAAATATAGTTTTAAACTTTAATATTGCAGCTGAATGAAAATATTTGTCTAAATATTAAAGCAGTCATAATTTTAATATAATTCTTAAAGAAGCCAATCTTTTTCAAGCTCACAGAAATCCAAAAAAGACATGGCTGCCTTAATGAGCAGCTGAGAGGTGCTGTATTTGCATGAATTTCAAAGTACTTCTTCCAAATCATTTTCCTAGCATACATAGCCCTACTAGATATTATCTTCTTATTTGATGACATTTTACCCCAAAACGTGGGATGATGACCTCATGCAGTGATTTAGCATATCTGGTAAAAAATATGAAGGAAGAGATGGAAATCAGAAGTAAAATACATGGCAATAAACAGATGTTTTAGATGTGTCTTTCCAGAAAGGATTAGAACACTTCAATGCTATGCTTTCAAGCCCTGCTCCTACAAGGCAAGTTAATAATAGTATGGTCAATTTCAAAAGCCACTGAAAATCTGAATAAAAGGAACAGTTTTTAATTTCTATATCTATTACTTGGCATAGATTATCTACTAGGGTAATTCTAGAATAGAAAACTAGTATCCTTCTGAGCTAATTAAAGAGCTCAAATGTCACTATTGGCTTTAATACCTTATTTCAAATTTGTAAATTTGATAAAAGATAGTAGTAATTTAAGGTTGACTAGCTGGTACTTTACAATTATGCCCATCCACAGCAAATTATTAAGGGGTGAATCAATTTCTTTTAAATCATAAAAGACCCCAAACTATGGAAAAATTCCACTGGCTTACACTGTTGAAACACAACATGGTTTCTTTAAACAACCTTCTAATCCACCCAGATGACACATCCAACCAGAAAATGAAAAAGAGCAGAATGGTAATAGCCTTGAATCTTTAATACCTATAAAGAAAACACATTCTAGTCATCCTTCAGAAAATGATTGACCACCAACACCCTCTTTCTGATAAACTGATGGCAACTGAATGTCTGTCATGGCAATAAAATACTTTAGTATGATTCATATTTTTTATAATATTACAAAATATTTGCAGGTCCAGACTGAGATAATATATAATCTATCAAATCAAGAATGCAGACCATCCTGCTGGGTCTAGAGTGAGGAACTTTATGAATTATCTTTGTATAAATAACACACAGCATCCTTTTCACACAGACATAAATAAGGCCCATGGATCATACCTAGCAAGAATAGTAATCTGCAATTTAAAAATCCAATAAGCAGCATTACTTACTGACTGGTTCCCTTGCATTATACAATATGATGCTAGCTGCATGATTCAATTAACAATTTGCCATGGCAATACAAGAAAGAATTGGTTGCAATCATGATGTTATAGAAAAAAAAAAAAGTAATTTATGAATCACCAATCATGAAAAAAAAATCATTCAGTACAAAGAGCTTTGGTATTACTAAATTGTAAAGAAGAATAAAGATTATTAAACTGTGTAAAAGCTTCCATTAATACACTAGCATCACTTCTAAAAAAGGAATAGGGACTGAAATTCTGATGTACTTTTTTTTACAGGATATGTAAAATATTCCATCCCTCAAACAAACCACTCCAATTGGTGCAAAAGTTGTCCATAATTGAAATGGACCCAATTCAAGTGTTTTTGCAGTATTGGAATTTTCAGAACAGCCAATTTCAAAGTTGAAATGTGGAGTCCTTGGTGCTCTCTGAGTTTGTTTGGTTGCAGACGTTTCATTACCCATCTAGGCAACATCATCAGTGCTAGTGAGCATGGGGACTGCTTCCTGTTTATATACAGTAATTTGCCCTGCCAATGTTGGTGGGGGAGTGGTTTTCTCCTTGGTAGTTTCTTGATTAGGGAATTGTTTTCTGCTTGATTGTATGTCTGGCATTAATCCCTGCTTATCTGGGTGTTGGCTGCTGGAAAAGATGTGTTCTGATCTTTTTGTTTCCTTTTTAGCTTTTTAAATATCTCTATAGAGATAAACTACACTTACACACCATTCAAATCCCCATAGAGATAAACCACATTTACACACCATTCAAATCTTTATAGAGATAAACCACATTTACCCACCATTCAAAAGGGAGCAACCCCACTCACTAGCACTGATGTTACCTAGTTGGGTCATGAAATGTCTGCAAGCAAACGACCAAACTCAGAGAGCACCAAGGACTTCGCATTTCAACCCTGAGCTACATATATTCTCTTTGATTGAAAGCTGAAATGGCCCATGGTAGAATATTTTGAATGCCCCAATTCTTTTGTATCAGCAAACTAAGAGCTTTAATCTTGTGGTTGAGATTCAGCACTGGAAATGCTTTTTTGTTGATCAGTCTGATTTGGTGACATGTGGAATAAGTCTACCCCACAAGTATGAGGGCAGCAGCTGTCAGTATGAGAGGAAGTATATATGCATGGAAGCAGGTTGAATACTGCATAGCAAACAGCATTTGGTATTGTAATCCATCTGTGTCCTTCATAGTTGTGGGACAGGGAACAGATGGCTGTGGAAAATTCCACACAGAGACCAGAGTCCAAAGAACTGTAAAATCTATCCAAGCAGAGTGAGTAGATTAGAAATTATCTTGGTCATTTCTTCCCAATGCCTCATGGAAACTCAAAGAGTTTAAAAGGAAATTTAAGAAGGGGTCTGGAGGACATTGGACTTACATATTCAAACAAAAAGGCAAAAACAAAACAAAACAAAAACAAAATAAAAAAACTCTGTATAATCCTAAACTGATCTTGATCACTGTAATAACTAATTTGTACCTTTACCAAGAACTCTTGCTCTGTCAGTTGAGTATCGGAATGAATTCTCTCTTACTTTACCTAATCCTGGAGATGCAAATATGAGGTTCACAAAATTGTTAACAACTGAAGATGCACTATCATTCCTCCTGATAAAAAAAAACACTGAAGGTATAGTGGTGCTTAAAAGTTTGTGAACCCTTTTGAATTTTCAATATTTCTGCATAAATATGACCTAAAATATGATCCATTCTAAAACCCTAAAACTAAATAAAGAGAATCCAATTAAACAAATGATTCAAAAACATTATACTTGTTCACTGATTTATTGAGGAAAATGATCCAAAGGTACATATTTGTTTGTGGCAAAAGTGTGTCAACCTTTAGGGATATCAGTTTATTTGAAGGGGAAATTAGAGTCAGGTGTTTCAATCAATGGGATGATAATCAGGTGTGAGTATGGGAGGCCCTGCCTTATTTAAAGAAATGAATTCTGAGGATTCACTATCAAAGTCTGCTCTTCACAACACAGGTATGTGGAAGTGTCATGGCTTGAACAAGGGAGATTTCTGAGGACCTTTGAAAAACAGTTGTTGATGCTGACCAGGCTGGAAAAGGTTGCAAAACTATTTCTAAAGAGTTTGTACTCCACCAGTCCACTGTCAGGCAGATCATGTACAAATGGAGTAAATTCATCACCACTGTTACCTTCCCCAGGAGCGGTCAACTAACCAAGATCGTACCAAGAACAAGGCGTGGAATACTCCGGGAGGTCCGAAAGAACCCCAGGGTAACACCTAAGGAACTAAAGGTCTCTCTTGCATTGGTGAATATCAGTGTTCTTGACTGACACCATCAGGAGAACACTTAACAACAATGGTGTGCATGGCAAGGTTGCGAGGAGAAAGCCACTACTCTCCAAAAAGAGCATTGTTGTACATCTAGAGTTTGCAAAAGACCGAAGACTATTGGAAGAATGTTCTGTGGATGGATGAGACTAAAATAGAACTTTTAGGCTTGAATGAAAAGCATTATGTTTGGTGAAAGGCAAACACTTCATTCCAGCATAAGACTCTTATTCCATCTGTGAAACATGGTGGTGGCAGTATCATGGCTGGAGCCTGCTTTGCTGCCTCTGGAGCAGGATGGCTTGCCATCATTGATGGAGCTATGAATTCTGAATTGTATCAGCAAATTCTACAGGAAAGTGTCAGGGTATCTGTCTGTGAACTGAAACTCAAGAGAAAGTGGGTCATGTAGCAAGACAATGGCCCAAAACACAAAAGTCGTACGACCAAAGAATGGTTAAAGCAGAAGAAAGTTAATGTTTTGGAATTGCCGAGTCAAAGTCCTGAACTTAATCCTATAGAAATGTTGTAGAAGGACCTGAAGTGGGCAGTTCATGCAAGGAAGCCCACTAACATCCCTGAGTTGAAGCTGTTCTGTAAGGAGGAATAGGCTAAAATTCCTCCAAGCCAATGTGCAGGACTCATTAACAGTTATCAAAAACATTTAACTGCAGTTATTGCTACCCAAGGGGAAGTACCCCAGTTACTGAAAGCAAAGATTCATATACTTTTGCCACACACAAATATGTAGCTTTGGATCATTTTCCTCAATAAATCAATGAACAAGTGTAATGCTTTTGACTCATTCGTTTAACTGGGTTCTCTTTATCTAGTTTTAGGACTTGTGTGGAGAACAGATCACATTTTAGGTCATATTTATGCAGAAATATTGAAAATTCAAAAGGGTTCACAAACTTTTAAACACCACTGTATTTCTGAGATGGACAAACAAATAAAAAAGTCATCCCAAGAAGAAAATGTAATACTGAATTTTAAAACTATAGCAGCATTAATTGAGTTTACATATGGCACTATAGTTTAACTATAGTTTATTGAATAAACCACAACTGAGTTCATACAGCCAGGAAAAACACTAAGGGTTCACAACAACCAGTGTGCAGCCAATCTGGTATAGTAGTTAAGGTGTAGGACTAGGATTGAAAAGATCCAGGTTCAAGTTTACCCTGAGCCAGAGCAACCCACTGGATGACTTTGGGTCAGTCTCTCTCTCTCACCCAATTTATCTAACAGGATTGTTGTTATGGAGGTAAAACAAAGATAGATTACCATATAAGCTGGAGAAAAAGTGGGGCATTAAATCTAACAAATACATTAAATTCCTACAACTTTAAGCCATAAAACATAATTTACAAAGCACAAAGTTTGGGTTTATACCAAAGTGAAAAGCAAATTACGTTTGTAGAAATGTAGTTTTCTACATTGTAGAAAATAAGGGAGATGAACTTGACAGAAATATGCAACAAGTAAGCAAAGAGGGCTGAAACATTATTTAAGTCCTGAGAATCAAGACAGTATTTGGAAGCAACTCATGCAAGGCTCCTCCCTGATTCACTGGGATATAAGAAGGAGGGGAGGTAAAGCACAATCAGGCTTGTAAGATTCTGTTATTATAGCCTATCTCAATAAAGTATAGTTCTAGTCTTCCTGGGGAGTTGATTTTCTGGTCTGCTTTACCTACTGAGGCTGGCACATTAAGGCTTCAGGAACCTGGCTAATGAATGGGAAGTGCTCATGACAAAGAGATAACATTTCTTGATCATGAAGCTGATCAGAATGAAGCTGATGATTCTGAACTGAATTCTCAGAGATTGCAAGAACTCAAACAGATCTATATACAAACTTATTTGTTATATACTTGTTATTGATATATTGTTCTATTACTATTAATTTAGTATATGCAAACTGCCTAGAGTTCACTAGTATTGCAAAAATCTAGGATTTAATCAACTGAGAAAAGGCACTGCAGCACTGTGAAAAGCTGTCCACAAAATCCAATAAAGTCACATTTCAAAGGAAGAAACAGCTTAAAAAGGGGGGGGGGATATTAAAACAAAATTAAAAGAATGCTGTGGAGAGGACTCAAATCTCAAATCTCTTTAGGATATTTATAGGTTATCTATATACTACTAAAACTTTCATGTCTGTTTGTTTATAACCTTTAACTGAGCAAAACTGTGCGTCATAGGCCAATAATTTTTGAACCAAGGTACCTCAAATGGGCTAACATACAGAATGCATCCAAAATCCGGGACTCATGACTCTTGTGGAATTGAAATTTGGCAAACTTTACAAAACATGTTATGACATAATACAAAATGTCATAAAACATTTCCTATGGTCAACTCCTGATGTTTGACCATGCTACACAGTTCAATATGAATGACATGGGCTACTTTCAAGATACATCTCTGAATATCTCCCGGAATTTTTAAGAACGTTTCCAGTGAAGGCAGTACAGTAGAACCGCTGCCACTGTTGAAGGCATTGAGGAATCTGGTAAGGAAATTCTCTGAATTAATGACCCAGTGAATCATGGGGAGTATTGTTTTAGATCAAAACAACAGCATCTTATTTGAAATATTTATTACTATCTTGGCCAGGCTGAGGACCCAAAAGAAACCAGCTAAGGCAAGATACTTACAAGAACAACAGAAGGGCTGGACTATGGCAGAACAAAGCTCTCTCAGGACCTTGGAGAGCTCACTGCACTTAAGTAGAGCCTGGGTTAACTTTCAGACTAAGAGCTGGTGTTTTAGCACTGGTCTAGGCCAGTGATTCTCAAAGTGTGATCTGGGGACCCCAGGGGGTCCCTGAGACCCTTTCAGGTGGTTCACAAAGTCAAATAAATAAATATTTTAAAATTTCTCAGTTTTAATTCCTAATACAGCAAACATCAATAGATATAACACATATAAACTAAAGCTCTTTCGGGTCCTCAATCATTTTTAATAATGTAAAGGGTCCTGAGAGCAAAATGCTTGAGAACCACTGGTCTTGGCAAAACATGAGGCCTTACAAATGCTGAAAGGCAGGTAAAGTTATCCTTTAAAAACACTTTCTTGAATTTTTATTTGAAATTTATTTTTATATTCAAAAGAATATAAAAAGAGTACAGAATTTCTCAGCATGAAAATTAGGTATCAAATTTTAAGTCTAATCTTTACCCTGTGGGACCACATTTCCATGCACAGAAATTTTATTTAATATGGAAAAACATTAAACCATGTGTTCTCATCTGCAGTCTGAGCTGGTTCATTCTAGAACACAGGTTTATCTCTTCATCTCATATTTGTGAGAACTAGGCCAAAGACTTCCTAAGTTACAGATATTACAAGCACCTACAACCTGGAAAGGAACCAAAGGAGCATAAGAATCCCGAAAGTTTCAATTATATCTCAAGGTGAGTTCATTGTTTCTTCCTTTGGAGATCTTCTCCAAACCCTGCCAAGTGAAAAAATGTAAAGGTCACAGTAAAATAATAGCTGATTATGTCAAAAGAAAAAAAGAGTTCAACATATAAACATCAGGCTTTTATTTGATAAAGAATACTACATAATCTGCATTTCTTTGTAGCTGCCTTTTAAACTGAGAAGAGTTAAAAAGAACTGAACCTAACACTTTTAAGAGTTAACAGAACAACAATTACATCTCCAGCCTAATTTTCTTCTGCTTCATTTTTTCAACTGTATTTGATAAATTAAAATAGAATAGCACAGAATATGCGTTCAGATACTTTAGCTTCCTAGTAATTAGATTTTATTCATATTTATTAGCCTATTACAAAGATGTATGCTAATTATTACCAATCGAAGTTATAAACATTTTACAAATAATACACATCTTATTTACAAATATTTGATTAATAAATATTAAATCTTGTCATATTGCAAAAAAATATTCTTTTGATTGTCCTGTTCAAGGATGCACAACAATTTCTCTACCAGAACTTGTTATATCAATGACCTAAAGTTAATATTCCATGCTGTGCTAAAATAGCAGGGATTGACATAACTATGGGTAACTCCATATTCCATATTCTCCTGTTCTCCTATTATGTTTTACGAATGTTTTCAACACTTGAATGAGTGTAATTATGATAAAGTGATAATAGGAGGAGATTTTAATGAAATATTGGACTCTGAGCTTGATAGAAATATACTGGTATGGAAAAAACAATAATTAGTGAGGGAAACAATTAAGGTCTATATGGAAGAATTGAATTTAATAGACCCTTGGCATTTGAGGTACCCAACTAAAAAAGAATATACATTTTATTCAAGTGTGCACCAAAACTTTTTCAGGCTTATTTTTTAATATCATCGACCCTATATTATCAAATTCAAGAATGTAATATTGATGTTCGTTATGTATCAGACCATAATGCAATTATTTTGAATTGTGTTTCAGGTATCGAGAAATTGACATTTAATGTCTCCTTGTTGAATGATAAAGAATTTGTACAAAAAATGGGGGTAGAGACTTTGCAATACTTTGATTTGAATTCAGAAACATCAAGTGCTCAAATTTTTGAATGGGAAGCATATAAATCTTATATCCGAAGTTGAATTATTACTTATGCATCATATAAACATAAGACTAAAAATAAAAGGGAAAACAATTTGAAAGATGAATTGAAATATTTATGGCCACAGATGGTTAGATGCCCATCTACTACCTTGTATAGAAAAATACAGAAAAAGAAATATAAATTAAATACTACAATATCACAGCAGACAGAATTCATGTTAACATGTTTACAACAGAGATATTGGGAAAATGGTGAAAGATCCAGTAAAATTTTGGCTAATCGCTTAAAGCAAAAGAAAGATAGGGCAATTATTCCAATTATTAGGGGTGAAAGAGATGAAATATATAAAACTTCAAAGGAAATAAATTGTTAATTTTTAAAATTCTATTCGGAATTATGTAGCAAACCAAAGAATATATCGAATGAGGATACAGAGGCCTTTCCAAACAATATAAACCTACCACACTTAGATTATGCACAAAAACAACTTTTGTTTGCTCCATTATCTGAGGTAGAGGTTAAGCAAATAATTTTAAAAATGGCAAGTGGTAAAATACCAGGATTGGATGGATTTCCTATAGAGTGGTATAAAACATTTATAGATCTTTTGGTGCCAAAACTGTCAATTGTAAGATGAGATACTTGATAAGGGAATATTATCAGAGGTATTTAATCAGGGTTAAATTGCAATTATACCAAAACCAGGTAAAACCAGCATCAATTCTTACACTTCTACACTTTGTACACTTGCACAAAGTCAGGGATCTTGTAGGATTAGAGTCAGGTGTGTGATTAACCATTATACCAAGCAGGTGCTAATGATAATCAATTTCATATGTAGGTTGAAACACAGGCATTAACTGAAACAGAAACAGCTGTGTAGGAGACTTAAAACTGGGTGAGGAACAGCCAAACTCTGCTACTAAGGTGAGGTTGTGGAAGACAGTTTCATGTCACAGGTCATACACCATGGCAAGACTCAGCACAGCAACAAGACACAAGGGAGTTAGACTGCATCAGCAAGGTCTCTCCCAGGCAAAAATTTCAAAGCAGACTGGGGTTTCAAGATGTGCTGTTCAAGCTCTTTTGAAGAAGCACAAAGAAACGGGCAACAGTGAGGACCGTAGACGCAGTGGTCAGCCAAGGAAACTTAATGCAGCAGATGAAAGATACATCATGCTTATTTCCCTTTGACATCGGAAGATGTCCAGCAGTGCTATCAGCATAGAACTGGTGGAAACCAGTGGGACCCAGGTACACCCATCTACTGTCCGGAGAAGTCTGGCCAGAAGTGGTCTTCATGGAAGAATTACGGCCAAAAACCCATAGCTCTGACGTGGAAACAAGGCTAAGCAACTCAACTAGGCACAAAAACATAGGAACTGGGGTGCAGGAAAATGGCAGCAGGTGCTCTGGACTGATGAGTCAAAATTTGAAATATTGGCTGTAGCAGGAGGCAGTTTGTTTGCTGAAGGGTTGGAGAGTGGTACAAGAATGAGTGTCTGCAGGCAACAGTGAAGCATGGTGGAGGTTCCTTGCAAGTTTGGGGCTGCATTTCTGCAAATGGAGTTGGAGAATTGGCCAGGATCAATGGTGTCCTCAAGACTGAGAAATAGAGGCAGATACTTCTCCATCATGCCATACCATCAGGGAGGCGTGTGATTGGCCCCAAATTTATTCTGCAGCAGGACAATGACCCCAAATGTACAGCCAAGGTCATTCAGAACTACCTTCAGCGTAAAGAAGAACAAGGAGTCCTGGAGGTGAAGGTTTGGCCCCCACAGAGCCCTGATCTCAACATCATTGAGTCTGTCTGGGATTACATGAAGAGACAGAAGGATTTGAGGTAGCCTACATCCACAGGAGATCTGTGGTTAGTTCTCCAAGATGTTTGGAACAACCTACCTGCCGAGTTCCTTCAAAAACTGTGTGCAAGTGTACCTAGAAAAATTGATGCTGTTTTGAAGGCAAAGGGTGGTCATACCAAATATTGATTTGATCTGGATTTCTCTTCTGTTCACTCAGTTTGCATTTTGTAAATTGATAAACATAAACAATTACAATATATATTTTAGAAAACATTCTTACTTTACAGCATTTTTTCACACCTGTCTAAAACTTTTGCACAGTAGTGTGTGTGTGTGTGTGTGTGTCTATCTATCACCCTTGGTTGGATGAACAATATTAGGATCTAAATACAATAGAACTCTAGTATCTCTGGAAACAACTATGTCAGTTAGAAAGCTATGAAACGTAATGCCTAATAAAAAAAAGATTCAATCCTTTTTCCCATGTTAAACTGACTTTATGGGGAAACCCAACATTAAAAATTGGGGAAAAAACAGTGATATAGAAAAATTGGATGCAAGTGGGCATATTGACTTTGGATCAATTGATACATGATGTAGATACATTTTTAACATATGCTTTGTTATGTTAAAATAACCAGATGCAACCCAGTGGCAATATTTACAGCTACAACATTTTTTAACATTGTTTAGACCAGTAGCATTAAATCCTTTAAAACTAAAAAAAACTATTAGCTTTTATAGATATTTGTTATCAATAAATAAATTTGACATGCAAATGTTAAGAGATAAGTGGAATAAAAAAATAAAGGTTTCTATATTACCTAGACAATGGAGAGTATTTTAACTTCTGCAAGCAGGAGTGTCAATGGACCTTAAACTACAACTTATACAACAAAAAATATTTAGAATTTATATATTTATAAATTATATTTATATAGAAAAGGACTGTCTAAGACAGCATTTTGTTGGAGACATAATAAGGAAACTGCTTCTTTAAAACATGTTTTTACAATGTCCTATACTTACTAAGTTTGGGGAGAAAGCAGTGGACCATATAAACATGATTGTATGACAAAAGCTAAAATTTTCAGAGGTTAATATTCTCTTGAACTACATACCTAGTACATGGAATTTGACAACTGGACAGCATAAATGGATTCTCCATGCCCTTACTATGGCTAAAACACTGATACTGCAACACTGGAAAGATAAATGTATGGCCCCATTCACTCAATGGATTGAAGACCTGATTACACATGCCACCTATGAGTAGATTGCTGATACACATAGACTTTGTACGGACAAGTATAATGAAATATGGGATACACATACACACACACTTGCATACTATTTGCATTAGATAAATATATATAGAATTGTAACTGTTTATTGTTGTAACATATTATACTTTATATTTCCTTTTTTCTATTGTTTTTTCTGTTGTATTTTTCCACTTATTTTTAAGCACTTGTTATGTAATTTTGTTTTTGGATAATGTATGTATCTTTGTGTTTTGTTCCTTTTTGTTTTTCTCTTTTTTGTTATTATAAAATAAAGGAAAATAAAAAGGTTAATTTTCCATGCTTCCAGTTTTTAATTATCATTCTTTAATTTTATTATTATATTCAGTAAACATTACCCATAATGCTAACTTTCAATTTGTTTTAATATCTTGATTGATATTAAGATTTGATTGATTGATAATTTAATCCATTTCCACATATATTAAGCTTCCATATTCTTAAATTTTTTTAACATTCCCCTCACAGATGAGAGTATAAAGCCTTTTTGTTACAGTTATTCAAAAGGTGTAGAGATTTCCAAAGTCATATACTATCACTAAATTATTTTAAGACTATTTTCTTTAATTTGGGAAGAAGTTGAAAATGTAGATTTGAAGACTTATTCTAGTCACCCTGACCAGTGATACTTTGAAGGTCACTTTCCAAAACATATTTTAATCCACTTAATGGCAAGATATTTATTTTCCAGCAATACAGCATGCAGTTTGGATGTTAATATTTTAATGATATATCTACATCTAAAATTAATATAGTAAATATTTATAGTAAATTTTCAAATATAGTAAATTATCCTTTGGCTGGATATTTTCTTTGGAAAACAAAGCAATCATTGTAACAGATTAATTAAGTAAAACTGAAATCTAGAAAAAAAATTAATCTGATCCAAAGAAACACTGGTGATATTGCGCTACCTATCTCTCACCCTAACCCAATTATCCTTTGCCTTATTATACTCTCCAAATACATCCACACAAGAAGGATGATCTGTAAGTACGGTATTGTATATAGAAAACTGGAGGGAGAAAGGCAAGGTTACTATCTTCTCTGAATCTCCATATTTGAATTAAAAAATGGCTTAGAACTGATAACTTTCTTGAGAAGTTTAAAGTGAAATGCTAATTGTTTAATTCTTCATGTAATTCACCATGAATTCCAAGAACAACATAGTTTGGATTCTGTATTATCTGCCATTCTCACAATATTTCTCAGCTGTGAAGCTTCACAGCACAATTAAAAATTGGCAATCCACCATCATCTGGTTTAGCATGTAATACTTTAGAAGAAAGTTTTAGGTTCTCATTTGCATGTATACAAGACATAAATAACTCTTGCCAACTTTGGACTGCAGAGGAAAATAAATTAACTGGAATTTTCCTTCTGCTTTAAAGTATTTCATTTCTTTTTAGTTGTTAAACAGTAATAGAGAACCAATAAAATTTTGCAGCATGCATTCTTATCTAAGAAAAAAAATGCTATTCAACCAAAGGGTGGAAGGGAAAACAGGATAATTGGAGAGCCCAGAGTTTTCTGCTGAAAAGGAAATATTATTCATTACAATTCCTAGATCACCAAATCTGTTGTGCTGTGCAGGACCAAAAATATCTACCTAATCAAGTTGTAATCTCAAATATATCTTGTTCATGAATTGCACACTTAAAGGTAGCATTAAAGATCCAGGATTAGAATTTACTCCTGAAAATTTATATTTAACTGGAGAGTTAAGAATACCAGTTGTGTAAATCAACTATTTGCTGCAAAAATTGTGTATGGAATTTTCATTTAGTACATGAAGTGATGGAATAGTTAAAAATTCTGGTGTCACAATGATGGAGAATCTTTATACAGATAACCCCAGACAAAGTATATAATCAATTTTTGATAACTTGAAGAAATAACCTCTTTTTCTAGACTACTAAAAATAATTGTAAATAAATTCTATCTAGCTATGCTTCTATATTACACATTTTAGCTGCAGTTTTGAAAAAAGATTTTCCAAAGAATATTGGCTATGGATGAAAACAGAATCATTCCTTCTTGCTGCTGCAGAGGAAGAAATAGGAAGTGGAATCCATTTTAGTGGCTCTGCTGAAAGATAATCTGAATGTGATTTTTTCTCTCCAACAGTTTTTAATTCAAATTAGTTATATAAGAATTTTGTCATTTTAAGAACAGATGTTCAACTTTGTTTCTGTCCTCTGTCCACCTGTTTTTATCTTTTTGTGTTGTACTTAGATTTTAAGTATACAATTTATGTAATTAATTATTTTTTTTACAGTTGAGTAGATTGCAAATTCTCAATAGCAAGCAGATCCAAAGTACTGTATGCTTGGACTCACAACACTGATTTAAAAACTGTTGGAAGAAAAGATCAAATAGAGCAGACAATCTAGAATGTCATAATGCAATTAGTTTGTGCTTCACTAAATGAAGCTTGATGCATTTCTTGTTATGCAGGTCCACAGGGGCACACATTTTATTTGCCTCTAACCTACAGGGAGGCTAAGATGGTACTGGTGTTTGCATCCCTCTCTTTCATGTTTGGAGAAAAGCACTCCCTCTAGGTTATAGTCGAGATTGGTATAACTTATTCTGAGAGTCTCTGTTCTCTCATGCTTTAGGCCCCTAGTGATCCAAGAATCTGCTTTGGGTAAAAGGATGTAGCAATGGTTGATCTCCTGGTACCCTTCCTTTTGTATTTTTTGTTTGTTTGAGTAGGGCTTTCTTTCTGTCCTTTGTTTTAAACAGGACATTTTCCAGGGCTTCTCCAGTTTACTGCCCTTGAATAGGCAGAAGACAAGGAGCAATTCTAAGTCCACATTTCAATTCTTCAGCAAGAGGTGCCTCCTAGTAGCCACCTTGACTACCATGCCTCTAGCTGAGAACTGGATGCTATCTAGGCCAGCACGTGCCTTTGTCAGTTTGTTCATACCTTGACTGAGTTTCCCATACTCAAGGGGAATGAGGACTGAAATCCTGGTAAAGACAGATGTAGCAGCAGCAGCTTTAAGGCTAAGGGTACAACCTCATAAGTTATAGAATCTTCATCTTCAGGCCCTCTGGACTTGGGGGTTTCCTCCCTATCTTTATTCACCATGGCCCTGAAGACTATAGTGAAGTATCTTCAAAGGGAGTGGTATTAATTCCTGTCAAAGCCTGCTGAGTAATTCCAGTGTGCCATTTCTTTGAAAAAGACTGGAGGAGGGAGGTAAATTGGCTGGAGGAGCTAGTGGACAGTTAATATCTCCAGAGCAAGGCAGGCTGGAATTGAGGAAGGGGCTATCCCCTCCCACAAGAAGCAGGCTCAGAACTCTAAGCCTACGTCCAGAACAAGTGGAAGGTAGCTATCCATTTTAAGGTGTCCCTCCTTGTGTTCTGGATTTATTCCAGAATATACAATATGGCTGAATATTTAAAAAAATATACATTTCTTCAGAATAATTAAGATAGTAACTCCATGGAAAGAACAAATGGATTTAAACAGACCCTATTCAAAAGTTAAAAAAAAATATAAACAGAATAGTTATATGAGGCACAACACTGTAAACAGAATACTGCTCAATAAAAGCCAAGTTAGCAAGAATATGACTATAAAAACAAGACCTCTCAGGTGAACTACTGTTATTTCCTAGGAACAAGGAAGAATGATATATCACATTTAGGGGGTATATTACAGAAAAGAATTTCAAAAGTATTACAGAGGCATCCATCAATAACTTTGTTTACACTGTCATTAACTATAACTAGTTCTTCTGTGTTACATTAATAACCTTTGACTGCAAAGACACTTTGAACATAAGGGTTTAGTTTGTGAGTGATGTTCCCTTTAGTGTCCCCAGGATAAAAACAAGATAATTTACAGAGGGTTATCTTGTGTCTACATCATTAAATTTTATATGTCTACAAAAAGCTGTATTAAACTGAGAACAGGGCATTCAAATCTCATGTATGTTTATATAGCAGTAAACACTACCATGTAAATGCAATGTCAGACTGTAGCCTTGGACAATATTAAAACTTGGTGGTACTGCAGACAAAAATGTAACAGAAACTACTCCTGTCAAAGTCAAAACAAATAATATACTAGCAGGAATCTGAGACATCTAAATCCTAAAGACATGTATATGCTTTCAGATAAAGTGTCTGAGTGGTGAAGTTACAATCTAACTTCGCCAATCCTAATAATACCAAAATACCAAGTGATGTAATATATATAAATGTATCAAGTTAATATGATCTTGGGAAAGAAATATTAGTATTCTTTTATTAACTCATATATATTTGTATACAAGAGAAAGGTGAAAAATGAATTATTTTAATCTTTTTCTGCCACAAAAGTTAGTCCACCAACAACTCACTTCTGTTTTTATTCCTTCCAAACCAACAGAACATTTGAAAGAAATTCTGCAAAGAGGCTGGGAACTCCTTGGTCCATTGACAGGATAACTCCAAAAGTAGAATAGAATGGGGATATATTTTAGGTGGCAGGAAAAGCTGACAGAAGAAAGATTGACTTTGAAAATGGGCTGGATACGGCTTGGACTGTGTAAAAACTTTCCAGAAAAAAAATCCTCAATAGATTCCAATGGGAGAGGCAGATGGCACACTGGAATGCTGCTGACATTCTAGGCCCTGCTCCCGTCTGCTCCTGATCACGTGACCCTTAACACTTGTTCAGGCTGCCCTATGCTTTCCAGTGTGTGCATATCTACCCAGACACAACACAAAGGAAGAGTAGAAACACACACTCACATCCAGGTAGACTACGTTGTTACACAGAAGCAAATACAGATGCCTCCTATAGCCACTGCTAAAGGGTCAGGAACAATTCCAGAAGCCATGCTCCCCATGCTTTCCCTAATTTGTTATTCTTTCTGACCCATAAAATGATGGAAGAAATGATATACAGTAAAGGAACATCAGTGTCTCTCTGTATATCAGGAGGATAACTCTAAAAAAAATGAATAGAATGGAATCCAATTTTATATGGTGGGAGAAGCTGACAAAAGAAAGCTTAAATTAAAAAATGAGCCAGATCAGGCCAGGGGCTGTAATGAAAAAAAAAAAAAACCCTAGAAAAAATCCCCAATGCATTCCTATGGGAGACACTCAGGCAACCACTTGGAATGTTGCTAATTCTTCCATTCTAAGCCCCCTCCTGGTGCATATTCAGCCAGCTCTGTGTTTCCCAGTGCACATATACCCAGACAACACCTGCAGAGAACCAATGCATATATAAAAGAGATACAACTTGTTACTCTCTTATACAGAAGTAGAGGTGTCTCCTACGGTCAGTGCTAGAAAAGAACTGGATCGAGTTCCAGAAACCATACTCTACAAGCTTTCCTCACCTTGTTAAAGCTGTATTGAATCAAAGATTTCTATGATTTTGTTCAAAATGTGTTTTAGATGTTAATTGCTGTGACTCTGATTATGTTATTTCTCTGGCTGAATGCCGAGGCCCTTGTGTAATTCAGCCAATAAAATATACTACAGTGTAATGGTTATGAACAGCCATGACAGGCATGCCCATCTCATCTTCCTTTCTTATTATTTATTATATTTGGTTTTGGTTTTTGTTGGTTTTAATCCTATGTTTGCTGCCCAGAGTCAAAATTGCAAAATGGACAGCTATATGAGTAAGTAAGTAAGTAAGTAATCTCTGAATCAGGGAAATGTAATTTACTAGAAGTTAGTTAATATGACGGATTCTGAAATCATGATTTGATCTTAGTCGCTTTAATTTTTACTAGATCAAAACAGAACTCTCTTGGATATGGCCTGTCTGGGTTTACTTAATATTCTATGCTATTGTTTATTTAATCATTACAAGAATAGACTATAATTTGCTAGTTTCACATAACTCATTAAAGCAGAAATGCACTGTTTAAATACCACAGTGGCAGAATTCACAAAATATTTGATGCCAACACCAAACAACTTTATGGCTGTGACTAGGTTCATGCAACATACTAAATTGTGGTTTTGGCTGTTGTAAGCTACAATTGGTTTTGTTCACATAAAGTGTAAAGCCAGGGACCTGCAGTCTTTTCTGAGGCAAGGACCAGAGTTGGTCTTTAAGTGATATGCCGTGATTGTAGTCTGAAAAACACATGGGGTGAGAATAAAGAAGTGTGTCCAACCAGGACAAAGCATACATTTGATTTGATTTAAATTTAGGATATACAGTCAATATTTATATTCTTTTTATTTAATCAGTTTTCCCTTTCACTAAATGTTACAACTTGGTGGCAACTTTTGAAGGGATTCTGGTGTCACATCCAAGGCTTTCAGAGCTCATGTGCCCCTGTACTGTACACTCCTATGCCAAGCCATATCATAATCTATAAATCACTATAACTGAGATCAAAACCTAAACATTATGACATTGTGGTATGTCAACCTAGTCATGGTTGTTATATCATGATCAAACCCAACCTAAGTTACAGTAAGCCCTTTTCTGAGAAAGATTCCACAAGAGGTATTTGTTTCACTCCTGGCTGAGGCAAGCCCTGCCCCAATCGCTGTGATACTTGTACCATGGCAATCTGCAGGTTTGTTATTTGTTATTCACTTGCTGTTGATGTTGTAAGAATACTTCAGCAAGTTGTTCTGCAGGCAGTGAAGTGCCCCAAAGATCTCATGCAATCTCCACAATTTAACGTAAGGTGTGATGCCTCTCCAATTAAGAAGTAGTAAGTAATAAGAAATTGATTTTAGCCCTTCGAGGTAGCCCTGAGAGAGAGAGAGAGAGAGAGAGAGAGAGAGAGAGAGAGAAAGATTGTAAAATAAATAAAACTTATAAAACCTCAAGTTTCTTAGCCAAGGGCTGTTCCTGAGTATGCCAGATACAGTGTTCCCAAAAGTAGCAATACATAGTTTAATACACATTTGATTATTTTCACTTTCTGTCATATTAAAAAATGCATTTTGGTAATAATTGTTGAAGGTCATATAAGACATTATGGTCTCAAATTGTTCTGCACCGATTTAGCAAGAGATGTTCTCTAAAATAACTGGCTAATTATTCTCTGTACACAAATATGTAACTACTTTAGCTTAAAAGCATTTAGTTTGATACTAACTTCACTAGCATAAACATAAACTGAAGATGTATGTCTAAATACATAACCAGTGCCTAAACACACATTTCTACTAATGTCTTGAGCATTCTTGTGAGATGGGAATAAAGAGGAGATTATTTTTTACCCACGCTTAATATTTCAGTTAATCTAATTTGCTCTAGTTATTTAGTAACATGTTTATCTGCTAGAAAAACCAGAGATTTTAATTATTAATTGGATTCCTGAACAAAATTACTTCAAACACCAATTAGTCATTTGCACATTCCTCTCTCTATTGTTTTATGGATCTTAGGCATTTCCTCAGCATTCATAAATAAGAAATCTTTCAAATACACTTCAGCTTGTAAAAATAAATCATAGCTCTGAACTGTTTGCTACCTAAAAAAGAAGACATTTTCCAACTTTATATCACCCAGCTTTAATGAATGCTGAGGAATACTAGAAGGGTCAACGATCAATTCAGATAATCCTTCTGGGTCACATTTGGGAAGTAATGGGAATTGATCTGGCATCTTAATTTGCACAAATGATATAATGTGAGGTAAGTGCTACAGCAAGTACATTCTGTGGTCTGATTCTCAAATCACACCAAGGTATGGTTTACTTAACAAATGTAGAAGGAATCACAATCGGCTGCAATAAAACAATACACCAAAAGAAATGCAATACTTCTGAGATTTTAGCACCTATTTTGGTTTTAATTTTGCTTTAGGTTTTTAGCAACTTATATTTTGTTCATGTCTTCTAAATTTTATCAGCTACATTGAGTTTTGGCCAGTTCAGAAATCTAGAGTATTAAATCAAATATAAATAAATTCATTCATTGCAGGTAAAAAAAGAACCAGGTTTCTGAATCATAAGTTACATTGTTGAGTATGTCATGTTTTCAGAAATGCTGCACAAATGAAGTATAAAATAATTTCCTGACAACTCTTTATTTTACTTACAAGTTGTTTAAGCAGAAATAGTATGAAAAAGTACAAAAATGTAGGTCCCTCCTTAGTCATATTACTTGAAACTGTATTTGTTCCATATTTTCACTTGGCCCACAAAGTTTAAAGCATTTGATCATTTTTCTATTCATCTTTGTCAATTTATTATATACAACTGTTTTCTCCAAACAATGGGTAATACTACAAAGGACAATATTTTATTTTTAAATGGGATTTTTAATTCCTTCTCTTTGATATATTAAAATGTGCATAAATGCTGTTCTTGCTTGCCCTTTTTTTTAAAATGAGGGCCTCTATGATATAACTGACCACAGTATTTCTAATGTAGAAATTGCCCTTGAATCTAATAAGTCTTTTTTGTTTGGTAATTCAAAATGTGTTCTGTTTTTGTTTTTAATTCAAATATATCCTTCACTAAGAACCTCTGGCTGGCACCTGGAAAGCTAATTATAGTATGATGCCTTAGAGTATACATAAGATTTTCTCCTTACTGAACATCACTGAAGTAATATTACCACTAGATGCAAATGTCTGTTCAGTACAAATATTAAATGTAAAACATGCCAGCTTTGTTATTCATGTGTTTCAGAAGAAGATACAATGATGCTACTAGGCTTCACATTAAATCTGTATGTGCACTGGTAGTAGCCTAAGCATTATTATAATTGGTAAAACTATGGTAAGAATACTTTGAAGTGTTGTCTCAGTTGATGGGGCTGTCCGCCATTTAGAAAATCTTGTTAAGATGCATGTATTAATTACCTCAGAAGTTATTTTGCATTGGAGAAAATAAAAGGTGGACTCAGAATTCTTAAAACCTTCTGCTAACCTTCTCACTCGATTCATATTACAGCTGCAAGCTGCTCACATTATGTCAGAGAAAGCAAGTTACAGTACTTCTCAACACCAGAGAAAACGAGTCCTGCTAAACTAGAAATCATTAGCCTCTTATCTCTCCCTTCATTGCCACATATTACAAAGTTTTTGAAACCACATTTGTAGCTCTTAAGGATGCTTACACATTTATTGTTACAGGTATCTTTTGAACATCCAGTTGATTAGGAGCAGAAAAGAATGTCTTATCATTTGCAAATACTCTTGGATGATGCATTTTATGTACTAAATATTGTTAAGCTGCAATTTGTGGACCACTAATTGTGCATTCAGGTGGTCTACTGTCTGAGATGAAAATAAAATGTGCTAGATAAACTAGAGGTTCCTTTGATATTTCCACAAGAGTTGCTTGTTCTTCTGAATAAGCATGTATCTGTAGTATCTGCCCAGTAGCTTTTCTTAACAATATAAACATTGTTCTTTGTTCTCTCCTGCAGAAAGTAAGCTTGAATTTTATCAGAAACATGAGGGGGGTGTATCTTGCTTGCAAGATATTACAGATATTTGCATTTTTGGAAACAAAATACAAAGTAGACGGAGTTTGGGTTTAATCTAGCAAGACAACTATCATTCTTAATAGATCAATGAAACCTCTAGCTTCTAAGTATTTGCTCATATTTTGCATTTTTCTTGGCAAATATTTTGTAACATGAAATATGTGGAAAGCTAGCTATGTTCTTTCATTCTCTAATTCTCTATGTCTCTTTTTTGCTTTAACTGCACAGTAGAGTTACATGACTGACTAGATCCCTCTTACTCTCTCATACCCCTCTCCTAAACCTGAAAGGATTAAAAACACTACGCTTTCTGTCACCCTCTGAATTGCTTTCTAAAAGTCCCTTAAGAGGTACTATGGCTGTTCTGCATTTCAGCTAAGATTATTTTTAAGCCTGCCTTTCATTAGAAAACATATCCATAATTTCTTATATATGTTACAGTATATGTTATTTTTATATATTTTTATACATTAATATATATTAATATACCCACAATCTTTTTCTGGTTTAAATAAGTATGATCCTTTTCACTTCTGAATTAAATTCTTGCATAGCCAAAAGATTTAACTTAAACCTTTATAACAATCTTCTAAATTAAAGAAATAATTAGAAGATTGGCTTCAGGTTGGAAACAGATGAAAGTATTATTTCCATGCTCTCAGGAATTCCAGTAACCTTAAGTACCTCTCAGGGTTATGGGATACATTAATCCTCAAACATTTTTTGTAATAACTACCAAAGTCTCTTGATTATTTATTATAAAGACCTATAACTAGAATTAAAATCAAAATGAAATCCATCAACAGTTAGAAGCCTGTTCAAGAAGATGTGTTCTTAAGACCACCTTTTAATCTAATACAAAAATCATATTGCAAAGATAGGGCAGCTACAGTGGTGAGAGTGAGTTTATGACTTCTTTAGAACAATCCATAATCCTGCAATAATGCGGACTACAATGCAGTCTTTTAGAAACAGGGCCAGTATTCCCACTTTTGAAAGTACAAGCGGGCTTTCAATTCCAGAGTCTGAAATTCAAGCCTCTGAAATTTCCTGTGAGCCTACCTTCTTGACTCTGATAGTTTGCAGAGACACTGGCTCCTTCAAGGCATCTGACCTTTCTGAGGGAGGCTGGTAGGGATAAAATTCTCTTTGGTTGTCAACCATTACTCTTGCAAAATTATTTCCTCCCAAGACATGCTGCTTCTTAGCTTCTCTAGCTCACCTCAACTCCCCTGATTCTCTAGCTGTTAATCTGGATTTTGAAATAAAATATCTCTTCCTCTTAATCCAAAAACAAATATTCTTGCAAGTCTCTCTCTATACCTAAGTTTCTCTTCCCTCATTAATTCTTTTATTAACCCAGGAGCTAGGAGATCCATTAACTGGTTTGGTCAAAAATGTTTCCTAACAACAGCAAGAGACCTGTTACCCCCTCTCCATCAGAGGGAGGTTCTCTCAAATTTATACTTGTCATTTCTTTGATTGGATCTTAGACTCAATTTATGGGTAGTCCTCAGATTATGACCACTCGTTCAGTGACCATTCAAAGTTATGATGGTGCTAAACAAGGGGAACTTAGTCTGGTCCTTGAAGCTGTGGCTGTCACAGTGTCCCCACGGTCACATGATTGTGATTTGGGCACTTGGCAACTGGCTTGCAGTTATGACAGTTGCAGCATCTCAAAGTCATATGGTCGCTGTTTTCAAAATTCCCTGCCGGCTTCCACAAGTAAAGTCAATGGGAAACCCAGCAGGAAGTTGCACGTTGCTCCTGCTGTTTTTTTTGCCCATGGCACCTAACTGTGCTCCCTAGTGGCTGCTTGCAGCACCCACCCATGCTCCATAGTGCTTGCCATGGCGCCCGCCCACCCATCCGCCTGTAGCTCTCACCCACCTGTAGCTCTCACCCACTGGCCTGCTTGCCTGGGATTCTCACCTCTTCCCACGTTGTAGTCATGTGAGATCCTCACTTAACAACCTGTGCGGTCCTGGCATTACAGTGGTAACCAGGACTACTGTTGTTAGGCAATGCAGTCACTTGATGTCACACTTTATGAGTGCATCACATAGTCACGGAAATTCAGGTCCCAATTGCTGTTGTAACCTGAGGACTATCTGTACCTACTAAGAGAGCTAATTATACTTTTCCCAACAAAGACAGCAAATGTATGGAGAAAGCTCAATCCCAGAGAAAATGTAGGTAAATAGCCTAAATGAATGGGGAGAGAGTAAGTAATCACACAAAAGTAACCAAGATGCAAGCTGTAAATTGTTTAAACTGTGCTTCGTATTTCAGTCAGGAAAAATCTAGCAGTCTATATATTTCTTACAGTGGATATAGTACGTTGTCCTTGAATTCAGTATTGTTGTTGTCTATCCCATCTTATTTTTTGAGGAGGAGCATCTGGGTTATATACCTTTGTGATGATAACCAACTGAAATTTAGAAACCTCTGCAATGCATTTAAGATAATTTGTATCTTATTTTATATCTTAGCCAGAACAAACAGACAGTAAAGTAATGCTTTGAGTGCTGCCTCAAGTCCTCTGAATCTTGCAAAAGAGCTGGAGGTTTTTAAAAATGATGTAATTTAGTTGATCTTCCTCAAAAGAAAGATGTGCCTTTGGAAGATCACAACAAATTTAAATTTAGAAACTTCTACATGTATTTTAAATAGGTAATAATCAAGTGGGGTACAGAGAAAGAAGAGTGCATAGCAATGTCCATACCTGCCTTTTACAAAACAAATGCAAAAGGTTATAGAGGCTTAATATTTAAAGACAGTCTCCAAAGTAAGGCTTTTCCTACACAACTATTACAAGCCCAGAAGAAAAGAACAATTAAATGAAATGAAAATGCAGGGCCCAATGCAAAACATTTAAAACAGGAGAACCAACAAATCAAGACAATGCTATTTTGGATACACCATTTTAGAGGTGTTATTTTAAAATATACTTAAGCAGAAGCAAATGAAAGTTTTCTCCCTTACTTTTGCTAGAGAGAATAATTTCATACATGAACACTTTGAAAAATATACATGCATCATAAACTACAGTGCTGGTTAGCCTGATTAAGCTGGTCAAGGGCTACAATGTTTCAGCTGAAAGACTTACTGTATTGAGTAATAAATCTCCCAAAGAATGCTGCTTAGATTATATAGCAATACTCAAAGCAAACAAAATATTTGTAAGAACCAATTCTCATTAATGTTAAGACAGGATCAGTATTTCATCTTCAAAAAACCACAATTCACAATCAAATGTTGATATGTAAATGGACACTCTATGATAATTACTGTTAAAACTGAACTCTCAACTCCAAGAGATTGCAACTAACCTGAAAATAAGGCTCCATGTTCTTACTTCTCCATAGGTTATCCTAAAGTGTATCAGTTTGTATTTGTGTCCCCTAGATATGTACTAGATATATAAATGCTGAGATAAAATTTGAGAAAAGCTGCATGCAAGCCAGCAAATATGTTTCCTTTTGGACATTTGTATTAATCATACAACTTTACTAGCTGTCTTGGCCAGGTCCTAAAGGAAAACAGATTCTATTTCTACTACCATGATATTCTCTGTCTGAGTTTTCTG